>NC_083769.1:9614200-9671700 GCF_963514075.1 Conger conger
TCCTTATATGGCCAACGTTTGGACTAGGGCTGCCCAACCCTGTTCCTGGAAATCTACTGTCCTGAAGGTTTTCATTTCAACCCTAATGTGACACACCTGGGTCTATCAAATAGTAGCTCAATGAGATCTCTAGCTGTTGAGTGAGGTGTGCTTTGTTAGGGTTGGAGTAAAAACCTGCAGGACAGTAGACCCCCAGGAACAGGGTTGGGCAGGCCTGCTTTAGACCTACCAGGTGCTTTAAAAAAAAAAAAAAAAAAAAGTTTATACATTTGATGTTCTGTCTGTCTCCCTGCCGTTAAAGCAGAAACATAAGTAAACATGATGGGACACGTCCAACTGCAATACTGTGGCAAAGTTACCACCTGGAACGGCAATCAATAATCAATAATAAGAATCGAGGACAGAATGCACACAAGAGCTGACCATCTGGTGAGACTAGATAATCTGTGGTGCAGCATTCACACAGAACACAGCTTCTTCATAGTATGGCATTTACACCATCTACACTTTGACAAAGAACTCCATTTGAATTTGAACAAAAAGGCTTTCATTCAGTCGACTCCAGCACAGCCAGGTCAATTCTTCTGCACAATGTACAGAGCAGTTATTCTACTTTTGTAAAGTTCAGAGCCATGGTGAATTAGCATGGCTCAGCCGGTCTGACATCCTGTGGAAGTCAGGTCGGCACAGGTCAGCACTGTGGGGACAAAGAGTATGACCACACATGGAGCATCAGGAAAAAGCATCACGGTTTCCATAGACCAGGGATCCTCAAATCATGGTCCTCGAGGGCAGGGAACTGCTGGTTTTCCACCCTCCCTTTACCTGGGAGTCAGGTATGAAGACAGTCTGGCCAATTAGTAGCACCAAGTGTGGATTGGGATTAGAGGGCCAGACATGGTTATCCCTGCCGTAGACCCACCAGATACGGTTTGGCACAGCTGCACCAAAATTTCTGTTTCACCACAGCGTTCCCAATGGTCATGCCCTTTAATGAATAATGATATGATTCCTAAAATTGGGAGTATCTCAGTTTCTTTGGTGGGGAGACGGAGCTTTTAACGTTAAGAACACACAGCGAGTTAACGGTGTAATCGACTGCTGAAATTCATGAAGAGCAGAGTAACAACGAAAACCAGCACACCCTGCCACGCTCCAGGACCAGGGCTGTAGACTTTTCCTCCCTACTCATTTTCACCAAGAGGTGACCACCCATGCCAACGCATGGCAACCGTATGCTCCGAATGCACGTCGCTTCATGCTCTTGAACACTGCTGTAGAGAGGCAGGAATACTCTACAGCAGAGTTTGGAGCAGGGTTGGTTGGACAGTTCTGTTCCTGGAGAGCTGGTGTGTATAATACAGATGTTACTTTCTACTAAATATCCCAGCACCAGTAGTTGAATAGGTGTATAGAAAAATTTACTGACAGACTAGCTCACAGAAAAAGTAGCTCATACAGTATATGCCTGTAAAATCTTCCGGAACCTTCCGCAGGGGCTGGTGAGCAGGAATCCCCACACCACACACACACACACACACACACACACACACACACACACACACACACACACACACACACACACACACACACACACACACACACACACACACACACACACACACACACACACACACACACACACACACACACACACACACACACACACCTGTCAGTTTGACGGACGGGCGTGGAGACTGCTGACTCAGACCGGTGCTGTCATCATCCTCCTCCTCACTCTTAAAATAGCCCCCCGCTACCGAAAAGCGCCGGTTCCGGCTGACAGGCGCTTACTCACCGGAGAGAGAGACGCAGCAGCGATCGGCACGCCTCGTCACGGAAGCACCGGGGGGAACGCGGCTCGGCAACGCGGCTCGGCAACTCGGCTCGGCAACGCGGCTCGGCAACGCGCCGGTCCCGTTCGCCATCCCGGGTGACCGCGACACGCTTAATTCAGCCGCCAACGCGCTGCTTACGCGCAATCTCCCCGCCTCACCTCAAACGCTATTTCCATCTAACTCCGTCTGTGGTCTCAGCAACGCCAGAGCAGTGCTGTCTGAGGCTGGCTTTGCGTTCAGGTTCATTTCACACACCCTCCCCTCGTGGGATCATGACAGAGAGAGAGAGGAGGGTCAGGGACTCAGGGTGTCTAAGGGAGAGCAGAATGCACTGTGATACGACAGTGGTCCTCAATCCTGGTCCCGGAGAGGCGCAGGGTCTGCTGGTTTTTGTTTTCACATTAATATCAGCAACCGATTCAGACCCAGGAAACCAGGCGAGTTAACTGTGTCATTAACTGCTTAATAATAATGAATTGGTCACACTTTACAAAAAGGTTCATGAAGTGGCATTAACGAATATAGTTGTTAGCATGAATTAATGATGGACAAACACATTAATTTAGCATGAAATTCACTTTTCATTAGTTATTTGATATTTATATATTGGCAAACCATAGGATGAACTTATTAGTTAACCATTAACGCATACATTAACTGACTTTTATTCCAATATGAAATGGCATTGGCAACCACTGTAGTTGTTAACATGAATGAATGATGTGCAAATACATTAACAGAGCTGTACAGATGAACTTCTCAGTAGTAGTTTACAAGTGCATTAGTTGATGCCAAGTCATGGAACCACACTGTAAAGTGTAAAACAATTAATTTAATAATTCGTGATTGAGCCAACGCTTTTATCCAAAGCGACTTAGTTGATTAGACTTAGCAAGGGACAATCCCCCCCGGGAGCAATGCGGGGTTAAGGGTCATGCTCAAGGGCCCAACAGCTGCACGGGGCTTATAGTGGCTACACCGGGACTACAGGCTGCTGTAATTGATCAATTAAGTGCAAAGTAACAATAAAAGCCGGTACACCCTGCGGCTCTCCAGAACCAGGAGTGAGGACCACAGCACACCCTGCGGCTCTCCAGGACCAGGAGTGAGGACCAGAGCACACCCTCCGGCCCTCCAGGACCAGGAGTGAGGACCACAGTACACCCTGCGGCTCTCCAGGACCAGGAGTGAGGACCACAGCACACCCTGCGGCTCTCCAGGACCAGGAGTGAGGACCCCAGCACACCCTGCCGCTCTCTAGGACCAGGAGTGAGGACCACAGCACACCCTGCGGCTCTCCAGGACCAGGAGTGAGGACCACAGTACACCCTGCAGCTCTCCAGGACCAGGAGTGAGGACCAATATCACACAGAGATGGAGAGGGGGCGTGGCCCGGCACGGAGGTGCCCAATCGGGGCGAGGCCCACCTGCTTCATCTTGGCCAGCTCCCTCCGGGTGTGCTCGTCGTTCCGAAGGTCCTTCTTGTTCCCCACCAGGATGATGGGAACGTTGGGACAGAAGTGCTTCACTTCCGGGGTCCACTTCTCCGGAATGTTTTCTGCGAGAGAGTGGAGGCGGGAGAAGTGAAGTTTAACCACAACATCGATCACAAGCGCCGACCACAGACCAGTTAGCAATCGGGAGAGGAACGTCATTCCTGAAAGGCCGCTATCCACTTCTGGATTTCAAGCCAAATCCCGCTCTCATTTCAGTACATCGACTATTTACGTGATCTGATGTTTTAGCTACATTAAACAGTCCATCCTGGAGCAATGCTTAGGGCCCAACAGCTGTGCGGATCTTATTGTGGCTACACTGGGGCCACCATCCACCAACCTTCTGAGTCCCAGTTACGTATCTTAGCCATTAGGCTACAGGCTGCTGACTAACTAGCCAACTTGGAAAATATATATTATATATATGATATTATATTATAATATATTAAAAGTAGGAGATGCATGACTGTTTGGACAGGTGTTGAAGGGATCGGTGTACACAGTACTTCACCCAGGGCGTCCTCATGCAGTATATCTGACTCTACATATTTCACTTCATTGTACGTCGCTCTGGATAAGAGCGTCCGCTAAATGCCTGTAATGTTATGTAATATTGAATTTGACAAAGAAAGAAGTGAAGAGCCAGGAGAGGCTCTGAAAAATAATTTCAGAAAAAATATTTATTAATAATTTTTTGACTGAGAAATATGATACAAAACGCATTGAAGTGGCTCCTCTAATGGGATAATAGAAAATTATGCAAAGTGAAGGGGATAAAAAGGGATAGAAAAAAAAAGACAATTTTAAATTCATAAGCTCTTGAATGACAGTTGAACACAGTAATTGTGCCCCTGTACAAAATGTGTCAGAAAGGTCTGGTCTACAAGTGAACTTGTGTTGGTGTAAACAGCTCATTAGCCAATTGAGCCAGGGTAATTGGTGAAAATAAGTTAATACCCAATCCAGGGTTTTTCCCCCTCTTGTTTACATGCTGGTAGAATCAGGCAAACTCTGATAATAAAAATAGGCCTCAACCCATTGGGAGAGAGGGGGGTCAGGAAATGAGAGGAGGGGGGGGGGGGGGGGGTCAGGAAATGAGGGGATTTTTACAGAACCCAGTCATCGCAACCGTTTTGCTGGACGTAAACAGTCTGGGGTTTTCAAAGCGAAACAGAGCAGATCGCTCGATCATTGTGAGAGCGGGTTCCACAAGTGTGAAACGGCGTTCTATTTTTAGAATTCGCAATAAAAAAAAACAAAAAAACAAAAAAAACAATCTACATGGCACAGCGGGGCCGACGCCCTGCAAAATCTCAGATTGCGGTGAGTCACAGCAGCCCCCCACGTGGGCCCACACGCAGAGCACCGGGCTGTGGGTTGTGTAACCCTACCCAGTAACACACAGCCCGTGCTGCGCTTCCGCCATTCTGCTTTCATTTTCCCCGCTCTTTCCCCCCCTTCTCCAAACACTCGCGTGTCAGAGAAACTTTGCTTTTGCCTGGCGGAGCTCTAATGAACTCCTTTTCTCTGCCACCGTGATATTCGCGGGCGCGAATTCGGCTCGGAGGCAGAAAGCTAGGCTGCTTTGAGTAACGCAGCCAGTTTACCACAAAAGGGTGGGTGTACGTGATAGCCCAGCGAACTTCCGCCAACTGTTCCGCTTGGCACCGGGTATCATTTTGTGACTGTGCTCTTATATTTCATCCATCTTTATACCTTATGGCTTCAGGGAAAACAAAAGCAAGTAGCAGTCTTCATGTCTTTGCAGTGTATAATATTTGTATGCAATGTGTGGTTCATGGACAGTGTGTGTGATTTTTGGATCATGGACACGCTGTGATTTGTACGGGATTTGTAGTTCATGGACAGTGTGATTTGTATGGGATTTGTAGTTCATGGACAGTGTGGGATTTGTAGTTCATGGACAGTATGATTGGTGTGGGATTTGTAGTTCAAGGACAGTGTGATTTGTATGGGATTTATAGTTCATGGACAGTGTGATTTGTATGGGATTTGTAGTTCTACCTAAGCTGTCTGGGCTGTCGATGGAGAAGCACATGAGGATGACGTCGGTGTCAGGGTAGGACAGCGGTCGCAGGCGGTCATAGTCCTCTTGACCTGCCGTGTCCCACAGAGCCAGCTCCACCTACAGCACACACACACACACACACACACACAGGAGAGAGTGTAAATACACACACAGACACAGGTATGGAAGAGCTACAGCAGGCACAACAATAAAAAGCACTTGCACAGAAGTATATATGAAAACATACGCACAGAACAGTATGTAACACATAAGTTACACATTGACATTACATCATAGGCATTAGGCAGATGCTCTTATCCAGAGCGAAGTGCATAACCATTATCTATGATGTCACGGCTGAACAGTCTGCAATAGCAGACAGCACGCGGGAACAGAGCCACTGAGAATGGCTGGCGGAGCAGAGGTATTGTAACACGCACGCGATGCAACTCTAACCGAACCAGACCAGAAGAACCGCATATCCCACCGGGCGGGGGCTGGCTGGCTTTAGAACCTCCCCCCCCCCCCCCCCCGTGCGCCCCCCTCCCGTCTGCCCGTCCCGAGGGCCGATGACATCATCGTCACGGCGCAAACACGGCCGCACAAACCGCCGCTCACGCATTCCGACAGCACAAAGTCATGTCTCCGGAGCGGAGTGGAAATGGGGAACACGTGTGAGGCCTGGCTGCTGGAAGACGTTAAGATCCCGCACCCTTCCCCGCAAACGCCGGTCGGCGGTCACCGTTCGCGGTGCTGTCCGGTTAAGAAGCCTCCGTTTCTGAAGTATGTTGTCTTGTAATTCATTGAATGAATTTCAAGCCTCCGTTTCTAAAGTATGTAGTCTTGTAATTAATTAAATGAATTCCTTGTTTTCGTTATTTACCTATTATCCAAAGCGAATTACATTTGATTAGGGTAAGCAGGGGACAATCCCCCCCCTCCTGGAACAATGTGGGGTTAAGGGCCTTGCTCAAGGGCCCAACAGCTTATCGTGACTACACTGGCAACAGTTGTGTACCTTAGCCACTAGGCTACAGGCTGCCCCTTGTTAAGTGAGCTTTATTCGTCCATATCACCCAAAGATGACCCTGCAGTCACAGAATGCAGGCTCTCATCGTAGCCAAAATAAATAATAAATAAAATAAAAAGTTATTTTATTGGTGCAGCTTTTGACCTCCAGAGTGTGTGGGAAGCAAAAACCGTTTCAGCCTTTCAGTCAAGACCAGAGTCGTGTTATTTTTGAACTTGGGCCTGAAAACTGCAGCAGTTACACAGCAGGGATACATTCCAATCGGAGAACGTTCTGCTACGGTTTCCGGGTTGAACGATACATTCACTCCCAATGGTGTGCAACGTTTTGCGACAGGCTCCGAGGTACGTTTGCTCCCGTTTGCCGGGGGCGTCGGCAGTGTAGCCCGAATCAATAACGGCCACTGCTTTGAAGCCCAGAGAACGTACAGAATGGCCTTCTCAGATGCCACAAGAGCAAACCGTACCTACGTCAGTCAGTCCGCCCACAGTTTGCAAAATGATGCTCAACTCCCCACCGTTAGCTTAAATAAACATTTTGCTACAGGGCAGAGAGTGACCCCTTTTAGAAGGCGATACGATCCGGAAGATTCCACGCGTTTAACAGTCCCCACCACATCCCCCTGCCACGGGACCGTTGTTTGCGATCATCCAACCGAGCGAGACGCATCCCTTCTCTGCCTTCCTCCGCCGCCCGAACCGGAGACGCGCGCCCCTGCTCCACTTCACGGCTCGGCGTGCCGTTGGGCTTCTACAGCCGTTCACAGGCCCGTACTTCCCCGGCCGCTCCAGATATCCGCCGTAAATCAGTCACATTTCACCAAGCCCATCGATTTCGAACAGGCCGGGGGGCCAGAAGCAGGCCCAGCCCCGCGTTAACGCGGCTGAAATAAGGAACTGGCGGAACGGGCGGGCGTGATTTAAGGAGGCGACAAACGCATAAACAAGCTCTCCTCTACGGAGCGGCCGGGCTGGGGCGTCTGTGAGGGGAAAAGGGGGAAAAAATAAATGGAGCTGTGTTCAGAGTCGCCTGGAGGAGAGAACAGCGAGGGTCCGCGGTTCGCCCGGAGGGATTCGGGGAAGCCGCTCCCTCCGGAGATACGGTTAGTGCAGACTCCGTCCCTCTCCGAGCTCCTGGAGGAAGACGTGCACCCCCAACCAGTCTTCCCGCCCCTCTTCCCTGTACTTCCTGAGGGACAGATCATAGCTCCCAGCCCCCGCCCCCAGCCCTCCCTCCCATGTACACAGGAAATGAGCCCCCAATCAGATTGAGTCACCGAGGGAGGGGCCGCCCGTGTTTTTCTCCAGTACAACAGGAAGGCAGAGAGGAAAAAAACACTTCCTGTCCTGTTTCAAGCTGTAATCCACCATTCACACACACACACAGGCACAATGTGTCCCAAACATGGACTCTGGCACGGTTAAATCTTTGTTACTCTAACAGAAATTGTATAGTTAGACGGTTTGCGTTTAACATGTTCCTGGATCAGTTTATGGGGACATACAGTTTCTAGAAACAGTGAATAATTGTAGAACTGAAACCCCCCCCCTTCTCCCTCCCTGCCCCCACCCTGTGACTCAGGCTAACTCCCACCAGGCTGGGAGTCAGAGCCCGTTAGCTCCTGGAGCCGGTTTGGAAGAGTTTATTTTAAAAACTCCTTTCATAGTTTCAAGCTGAAGTCGCATACCACTCGGGGGTCAAGGTTTACTACTGCGCTCTGAAACTAATTTGTCATTACGGCTATCAAAACACACGTTTGTTTGGACGCTGGAAATGAAAACGCTGACGGATGGTTGTCTTGCCCTCGGTTAGACCGTCCGCTGGTTCCCTCGGCCCCCACAGAGTAAAGGGGGTGGTGGATGGGGGTAGGGGTGGAAGCTTGGCTCCTAATGCCAGGACAGTTCTCTCCGCCATTTGCTCGTTACTGTTAGAAAGGCTGAGACCGTTTGTTCACACTCAACTCTGCTGGTTTTGCTTGGTTTTGATAATTTTTTTTATCCTGCTGTGCCACGAGAGAGAGAGAGAGAGAGAGAGAGAGAGAGAGAGAGAGAGAGAGAGAGAGAGAGAGAGAGAGAGAGGTAGAGAGAGAGAGAGAGAGAGAGAGAGAGAGAGAGAGAGAGAGAGAGAGAGAGAGAGGTAAAGGGGTCTGAATGCTTTCTGAAGTCACAGTATATGCGTATGTGTTTGCATAATTATAAATTCAGTGTGATATATATACATACACACATTAATACCGACCTGTCATTATCCTTTGTTCCATGGCATGTTCCCTGCCATGGTTCGGCAATACAGATGCTAACTTTGTCACGCTAATGAAGCCCTTTTAATTCGAGAGAGAAAGACAGAAAGACAGAGAGTTGGAAGGCGAGAGATCGGTAGAGAAAGAGATGGAGGGAGAGCGAGAGAGAGAGGCACAGCTAAATCCGCGTGAAGCTTTAACTGGTGATTCCTGGCTCAGGCTAAAAGACTGTGTGCTGTGCAGAAGTTTGAAGGGCAGTAAATCACAGCCCACGGTAGCTCTGTAGTGTTGTGCATTTCTGCTGGCTGTACATTAAATGCATTAAATGATGTAAAACATAAGCCTGACATTAGTAACGTCCATATGCATTTGGACGGAGTGTCCATTTACGCACTCCTACTTGGTTTAAGACTTTTGCAATTCATGTTTAAAATCTAATTTTGGGCTCAGCACTCTGCTGTACTGAGCTAGCATGGCACACATCCAACACAGTCACAACTGAAAACACTTAGGAAAAAGAGAGCTTCGATTTTATTTCCCCCAAAAGACATCAAACCTTTTTCTTTTTTTTTCTCTCAAAAGTTGAAAATATTGGTTTGTTTTAAGTTACCATTTGCTTGTCAAGTGAAATTTTCTTATCCCATCGGTAAATCTTCAAACGAGTCAAACAGTCTCACCTCATTGGCAATATTTTTGTCTTATTTTGCAAAAAAGGAATAGAAAAAGGGCAGTTCACCCAAGATAGTTTCGCTGAGATGTGAATAATCTTGACACCTTTTTGGACACGGTTCACCGTGATATAATGGACCTCTCCGGGCCTCATCTTTCACGCCCATCAATGCGCCGACAATTCACATGAGAAAAACTCAACGGGAACGTCTCTTTCCAAATATACCGACAAAGTCACCCGCGGACATCTACTGCTGAAAAAAATGCACATTTAATCAATAACTGTATAATCGTTCGCGCAAGCATACGCAAGTTTTGATGATACGTACATTACATTACATTATTGGAATTTGGCAGACGCTCTTATCCAGAGCGACGTACAGTTGATTAGACTAAGCAGGAGACAATCATCCCCTGGAGCAATGCAGGGTTAAGGGCCTTGCTCAAGGGCCCAACGGCTGTGCAGATCTTATTGTGGCTACACCGGGATTAGAACCACCGACCTTGCGTGTCCCAGTCATTTACCTTAACCACTACACTACAGGCCGACCCACTGATTTACTGATCAAACAATGCGACACTTCGCCCATGGAGACACGACTTTACCCAGCATGCAGCTGTGCTTTGGTAGGAGTCTCGTTTCTTTAGCCACTCGGCCCGGAGGCACGAGAGCCCGCGGTTCACCCACCTGTTTCCCATCCACCTCGATGTCGGCGATGTAGTTCTCGAAGACGGTGGGCACGTACACCTCGGGGAACTGGTCCTTGCTGAAGACGATGAGCAGGCAGGTCTTCCCGCAAGCTCCGTCCCCCACGATCACCAGCTTCTTCCTGATGGCCGCCATCGCTGGGGGGAGAGGTCAGGGGTCACGTCAGGTACGGCACAGTTTTGGGGACAGAGAGACACACGGAGGGGTCAGGGGTCACGTCAGGTACAGCACAGTTTTGGGGACAGAGAGACACACGGAGGGGTCAGGGTTCACATCAGGTTTGGAAGGGTTTTGGGGACAGACACACGGAGGGGTCAGGGGTCAGGTTCGGCACAGTTTTGGGAGCGGAGAGGGAGAATGGCGGTGTGAATTCTGAGAAACGTTCCGGTTTCCCCCCCCCCCCAGACCCAGAGAGGGAGAGAGGGATGGTGAAAGACTCGGGAGGGAGAGGGGGGTGTAGCGCAACTCAGAAAGTGTGTGGGAGACAGAGAAAGGGGAAGACCATTACAGAGAGAGAGAGACTTTAAAAACATCTTTGAGAAATTTTCCAGAAATTATTTAGCTTCAAAAACAAAACCTACCAACAACAAAAAAGAAACAAACCCAAACAACAAGAGAGAGAGAGAGATAGAGAGAGAATGGTGATCAAAGGGCGGATAAAACGGGGAATGACAAGCCATTGGCAGGAACACTTTACTCTAACTGCCACCGGTTATAAAAGATGAAGTTTTGGTGGCTGTGGGAACAGCTCCCTCAGGCCAGGTCTGGACCAACAGGCCGGGGAAGTGGGGGGGTAGGGAGTGACGTCAGGCAGTTTTTTGAACCCCGCCCTTTTCCTTTCCCGCCTGGCCTCGGGGGGGTCCCAGGGCCTCCTGTTTTAAAATAACTGCTGAACAATCGGCGGGCGGGAGGAGCAAGGAAGAGCGAGGAAGAGCGCTTCAGAGCGGATGCTTCCGGGCTTTTCTACGCCAGCTGTTATGTACCTCGCGCCTCTCCCAGGCTCCTCAAAGAGGACGCCACTGCGTCTTACAGGAAGTCCCTCAGGAACGCAGCTTCTGCACCTGCAGAACGCCCCTCTGGGCCATACGTGGCACAAACCACACGTGCTGATGACAACGCGATCGGCAGACATTTTAGACAACATCACAATGAGTTCATAATAACTTCGTGTCGGTTGAGACCTCTGCAGGCTTTTCCGTGGGAAACTGCGTTCATTGCGGTTCCAGCGAATCGCAGCACTGGAGATCTGCGTCAGCTTTCCGTCTGATAAGGAGTCCTACTGACCCCTGACCCCTGGCCCCAGACCCCTCCCTCAAACTCAAACTGCTGTCAGAGGTAGAGGCAACCGAGACAGCCAATTAGGCACCTCGCCTCCCTCAGTACAGGGTCACCCCAAATCACACTCCACACCCACTAGTCTGTACTGAACCTTAATCCATTTATTGTCCGCTGCACCCCTCTGCCAGCCCCCCCACACGGTGCCCCATAAATAGCTTTAAAATAAATAAATAAAAACTCAATAGGCAAAAAGGTAGAGTACTCAAAAACAAATGCCAACAAAAGTCCATTTGAAGGGAGGGTGCTTAGAGAGTTGCAGGAGGAGTAGAAGATCATACCCTGAAGAAGACCCTGCGTAGTCAAAAACGCTTACTTAAACTTACTACAATAAAGGCTTTTTAACGTTCTTGTTCACGTAAGTGCGCCTGAAGCTTCCAGCAAGTCAAGGTTTTATTATTTGTTAGCTACTGCTCCTGCAACCCTTTCAAAAAAAACAAACAAATAAAAATTCCAATTAAGGATTTAAAATAAGAGACCATCTCTCTGCTCTCACCACTCAGGCCCAGTCTGCCTAATATAAATCATAAATCCAGTTTTCTTTTTTCTTTTTGATAAGCAAAAGCCAGGAGACCAGGCTGCTGCAGGAGACCAGGCTGCAGCAGAAGACAGATACTCCCAACAGACAAAATGGCAGCAGGCCACCCAACCCCTTCCAGCTCAAAATGGCCGAACGGTGTCTGTTCAGACATTTTTCCTGCCTGAGCCCAGAGTTCCAACGACTGTGTGTTCGGAAAGCTAACCTGCCGAGTTGCTCACAGCCCATTCAGGACAGACCGAGGCAGCGGACCCCACAGTAAATGTTGACCCACATGTTCTGCGTCAAACAAATAAATAAATGCACTTCATTAGACAGACACACACCGACGGACATTTAGCACTGCGCTAATTAGGCTACATGCCCGAACATGCACCGGCAGTTGTTTTCCTGTTAGAAATTAGCCACGATGCAGGCTGAAGCAGGGGTGGCCACCTCGGTTGCTGGAGGGCCGTTGTGTATGCAGGTCCCTGCTTCCACCAATTACCCTGGCTCAATGAGGCAATTAGCTCGACGCACCAACGCCGATGGTTCGCTCGTAGATTAGGCCGCCTTAAAACACTTCGCACGGGGGCACAAAAACACTCGTCAGCAGTGATTCACAGGCTCAGCAATAACTGTAGCAGAAATGCCACATCCCATAAATGACCGGGCTAATTAAATAATGAACAGAAGCTGCCATGGAAACAGGTAAAGCACACAGTCCTCCTCACCCACCCACTGGGCTAATGCTATATTTCAATAATATTATATTCTAATTAATAATATAATATTTCATCATATTTCCTTACATTTATACAGCGGGGAAGCTAACTTAAGTGGACTGTAGCACCAGGGTGATGCATGGCAGCCATTTTGTGCCAGAATACTAAACTGGGGGATGATTAGATGTCAGGTTGAAAGAGCCAGGTCGGGAATTTAGCCGGGACACTAGAGAACCTCCTACTCTTTGAGATGAGCGTCATGGGATCTTTAATGACCACAACGAGTCAGGACCTCAGTTTATCGTCTCATCGATATGGGATGGGATTGTTAGGTAAGGGGGGTGTGCTGGTCAGGCGGGTGCTCAGAGGACCGTACGGTTTGGGAGCCTGTGGTGACGGCACGGGCTCACCCATAGAGGCAGGAGCCCCCCCCTTCTCTCTGCAGACGTGGCTGTCCCTCAGAGGGGTGCTGCTGTAGTCAGACCGCCCCCTTGGGCTTCAGGCGCCATCCCACCGCTTACAACTACAGAATTAGACAGTCCTCTCCCAACCCCCGCCTCCTCCTCTCCTCCTTTCCCTCCCCCCCGTCTCTTCCTCTCCTCCTCTCCCTCCCCTTCTTCCGGGCCTCAGGGCAGATGAAATATATTTGCAGTCTAAGGAAATTTACCTGTGACACACACACACACACACACACACACCTACACATTCAAACCCCATATGCACATACAAACCTACTTATGCACACACCACACACAACTGCAAGAACATGCCTATGCGCGCGCGCGCACGCACACACACACACACACACACACACACACACACACACACACACACACACACACACACACACACACACACACACACACACACACACACACACACACACACACACACACACACACACACACACACACACAGGACCGGTCAATACCAGAGGCCAACAGGTGGACAATAACGGAGTGAAGGTGCACCTCTGGCCCGCCGCCAAGCTTCAGCGGAGACGTAGCGTCCCAGAGCCCGCTAACCGATGCCCCGCTTCAATACGGACCGCGGGAGCCATCGACCCAGCGTCTACACCCCCCCGCTCCCCGCCCAGAGGCCCATAAACCAGAGAGGAGCTGCTGGAGCCCATTACTTATAGATTAGGAGCGCGCTTAATAGACTGCTCATTCTACAGCGCGGGCCCGGCTCGCGGCTCGCGGGACCAGGGGTCACCCCGCCCTTCCACAGCGGCTGGGCTCCTGGCTGAATTACGGCCGCGTCCGTGTTCCCGGTCCCAGGGCGCAGAACGGCGCTCCCACAGCGGCCTGGCAGCGCGAGCGCTCGTCCCGGTAATGCCGCCTTACGAGGGTTTACTGCCCGTTTATTTGTGCGAGTGTGTGCTCTGTGGCCCTTTGATGCTACGGCAACTTTCTTGTTCGTTTGTTAGCCTGTATGCTTGCCCTTGTGGTTCGCGATTAACTGCACTATGTGGGAGGGAGAAAGAGAAAAATAACTTCAACCAAACCATTTTGGAGAGAAAAACCCTGATATTGAAAAGTATTCATTTTGAATCTTTAAAAATCTCTATAATCTTAACCTAAATGTAACTTTTATATATTGTGCCACGTTGCTCAGCCTGTAATAGCGTTCATACTGAGCCCAGTAGGCTAGACATGAGACTGGACTCCCATTAGCTTCACTGAAGCTACTGCATGGGTGTACCTCAGCCAGTAATGAAGCTACATGTCCCAGCATGCATTGCTCCACACCTTAAAAATGCCCAAAGTGCGGTTACCAGCTGTGGTTAGTGACGGATGTGTCGCTCCTATAACGAGTCGACTCTCAGCTCTCAGCTCTGCATTCTTACCAGTTTCACCTCTACTAGCCTCAGGGTCCGTGACCGAGGACGGTCTGCAAAGCCCGACAAACTCCCCGATACAGTCTCTTAAGGTTAATAAAACCGGAGGAAGAAGACCCCTTTAAATCTGTGCCGTTAGCACTCAGTTAGCGCACGGCGTGGTGCGTGAGCGCGGGGGAACGGCCGTGGGCGCAGGGGAACGGCCGTGGGGGCGAGGCCGTTTCAGGACACGCTCCGCCGCAGTGTCGCCCCGCTCGGGTAGGGGGCGGGGAGCGGGAGCGCCGCACAGCGGACGGCTCCGCGGGAGTTTCGTGGGCGTCTGCGACCGCCTCCGCTCCACTTTCACTTGCAGTGCTCAGGGCATAACATCTGAATCAGTTAAACCCGACGCGTCAGGGCAGGCCCAGTCCATTAAAGGCCCGCACGCCTCAGCGTTCCCTTCCTGGTGTTCGCCTCTGAAACGGCAACAAAACGCAAAGAGCAGCGACTTGGGTTTTTTCTGAAAAGTCCCTAACCCTGACCACAGAGCGCAATTCACGTGGGAATTTGCTTGGAAAATAGCAGTTAGACCCGAAAATATGCATACTTCTACCAGTCACAACTGTTTTGCTTGGATCAGTATGAAACACAAATCAAAAGCTCCAAGTTGATTTGGAAAAACTCAAAAACACAAAAAAATGCTTGTGATGTGAAATTGGTCCGTCAATGGTACAATGTCACACAAAGGAAGGCCTCGATGACCAGCACAAACCGTGCAGGCCCGTATTATTATGTCATCGTTGCTAAGCAGTGGTGAGCAGTCAACATCGTATGACCGTGTTTTAGTGTTGACTCACTGGTCAACTTCACCAGGAAGCAAAACACAGAACCATGACTACAACATAAAAAAATGTGGACTCGTTGCATGCACTGCTTAAATAAAACCCGTTCAGCAAATCATCACTACACAAAAAAATTGTTATTCCATTTAACTTAACCGAAATGGAAACAACGGCATTGTTTAAACATACCAGTGGTGTTTGGACAAATGACTAAAGCTCTGCATCTCAACCCAGTGCGTATCAATAGACTCTTTGTTCACAGTCAGGGATTCCATTGTTTAGAAACCGTGGAAAACACGACTGGAACTAAATGAAAATATATCGAGCACGAAAGACCATTGTCACTTACACATGGTCATGAGAGATTTCTGCCGTTCGTCTGCATGATATTGTGGTTCGGGCAGTTCGTTTCACGAAAAGCCATCCCACCGCTTACAACTACAGAATTAGACGGTCTAATCCTCTATCCTGTGCCTGTCAAGGCCCAACAGCATTTGAGGAGCCACTGAATTGATTGTGGCCTTCTTAAGTGGTCAGCTTGCAGGAAGAGATTCATTTATTGGGAGGTCAGATATGGTGGTTCATACTGGTGTCTCTAATGCGTCTAGTTCCACCAGAATCGTTCTGACCGGTGCGGCTTTCATCCACACCAGGAACGTCACCCAGAACCACAGCCGCCGTACGGAAAGAAGGGTCACAGTCGGGTCAATCCTCAGTAAGCACGGTACTGCTGAGCACTTGGTCACACTTTACAATGAGTAAATGTTGCCCCTTTAGTTGTGCAGAGTGGGGGAGGTCCAGGGAAAAGAAGCAACAAGGGGATGATAAGAGAGCTATTTCTGTGTGTTTTTCGGACAGCGGGCTAACTAGTTATTGGGTCAGTGCAGAGGTCCCCCAAAAAAAATAAAAAGAAATACATTTTTTAAAAGTTTGTAAGTAACTTTGAAACGCCGCAGAAAGAAGGCTGAAAATGGGTCATCTACACTGCCGCTTTCTCCCAGAGGAGGAAGAGTAACACGGTCCTAGCGGACGACAGTAAAATTCTCCCTTTCCATTCCTCATCATGTCAGCAAAATACGAGGAGAGCTTTAATTACACACAGGGTTACCTCCACGCCTGGCCTTCCTTCCTTCCTTTAAAAATGTAATGAAACGCAAATCGCACTGTTTATTGCTTACACACATCCTTTGCATTTTCAATTACTGAAAAAAAAACAAAACAAAAGTAAATGAAAAACCTCCAGCTCTTATAAAATCTATATAAAAAATAAAATAAAAAAAGTGGTGGCTAAACCACACAGTGGAATTGGTCTTGGGCTAGGCGCTTGTTTTTACAGTGCCATCACTCAAAGCTGATAACGGCGTGAACAAATAAGATTTCTTTATTGCGTCTGCTTTTATAAAACATGCCAATAAAACGATTCGGAGCTTTAAGCGGTATTACTCCAGGTCTTATTATTCGTGGGGGTTATGGTTTCCCTATCAAAGTGCCATGCCGGGAAGAAAAATAAAAAGGTGAGAATTTCATTTAGATAAAACCTCCGCACTGCGAAATGGCTTCCTTGAATAACGGGCAAGTATTGGACCAAACTGAGCCATAGTTGAGTTGTTAAGAGACACTAAATTGGTTGTTACTCCTTGAGTCAGACTTGGAGCAATCTCTGTGGGTGGAGGGAAGGGTGGCGATGCTGTTCCTGTTCCTGACTGAAGGCTGCTGCTCGCCCAGTGGTCCTCGCTCCTGGTCCTAGAGAGCCGCAGGGTGTGCTGTGGTCCTCACTCCTGGTCCTGGAGAGCCGCAGGGTGTGCTGTGGTCCTCACTCCTGGTCCTGGAGAGCCACAGGGTGTGCTGTGGTCCTCACTCCTGATCCTGGAGAGCCGCAGGGTGTGCTGGGGTCCTCACTCCTGGTCCTGGAGAGCCACAGGGTGTGCTGTGGTCCTCACTCCTGGTCCTGGAGAGCGGCAGGGTTGTGCTGTGGTCCTCACTCCTGGTCCTGGAGAGCCGCAGGGTGTGCTGGGGTCCTCACTCCTGGTCCTGGAGAGCCACAGGGTGTGCTGTGGTCCTCACTCCTGGTCCTGGAGAGCCGCAGGGTGTGCTGTGGTCCTCACTCCTGGTCCTGGAGAGCCGCAGGGTTGTGCTGGGGTCCTCACTCCTGGTCCCGGAGAGCCGCTGGGTGTGCTGGTTGCTCTCCAGGACTACAGCAGGGGTGTCCAACACGGAGTGATGTGACACGGAAGGCAGAAAGTATGCAGGTTTTTGTTCCATCACGACACCCGCCGATTTCATTAAACAAATAACACCCCTTCAACCAAAGAGGAGGGAACCAATTGGTGAAATGAGCAGGTGTGACGATTGGTTCGGAATGAATACTTTTGGCCCTCCATGGCACACGATTGGTCACCGCAGATCTACGGCTTTCGCCTCATTCGCTGGCCTAGACGCTAAAGGGGCATCCACTCCAGCTGGAGTTCTGGCTCCCTTATTTATTTTTAAACCGAAACAGCCAATCATTACTGAGCATCTGCTTCTCCACACTGGAACAAATGTCCGTCTTAACGAGCGTTTCTAGTACAAATACAAAAATACAAAAGGTACAAACTATAAGCTTGTTTGAAGTTACTGTTTGCTTGACAAGTGGAAATGTTATTGAAATGAGTGTGAACAGCGTCACCTCATTAGTCACATATTTTTGTCTTATTTAGCAAAAAAGTAAAATAAATACGATTTTAAGTCTCAATAGGAGTATCAAAATCTTGTTTATTAACTTATTGCTTGGGTTTGCAGCATTTGCATGGCTCCAGTGAGGCCACTGCAGGGAGTATTAGCGAGGGGACAGCCTGCAGCCTCGAGGCTAAGGTGCATGACTGGGACCTCGATGGTTGGTGGTTCAAGCCCCTGCGTAGCCACAATAAGATCAGTGCAGTGGTGCACACTTGAGCAAGGCTCTTAACCCCACAGAGCTCCAGGGGGGATTGACCCCGGCTTAGTCTAATCAACTGTAAGTCACTTTGGCTAAAAGCTTCGGGTAAGCAACTAATGGAAGGGATTCGATGACCACCCCCTGCCAGTGGTGCATCATGGAGGGCCTTATAACCTATAATATGAGATGTTAAATGTACCGGTTGATTGTAATGACGTGCTTTTTAAACAGGCAGCAAATGCAATGCCATTATCTGTATCATACTAATTACATTACAGGCATTTGGCAGACGCTCCTATCCAGAGCGATGTACAATAAAGAGCTTAACCATAACCAGGGACAAGTGTGCTGAAAACCCTAGAGGGGAGGACAGTTCCAAGTGCTCATAAGAACATCTCCAGAAGCACAGCATGAAGGACCAAGCGGGGATGTGATATGGACATTGGACATTGGGCAGCCGGTAGCGTAGTGGTTAAGGTAAATGACTGGGACACGCAAGGTCAGTGGTTCTAATCCTGGTGTAGCCACAATAAGACCTGCACAGCCATTGGGCCCTTGAGCAAGGCCCTTAACCCTGCATTGCTCCAAGGGAGGATTGTCTCCTGCTTAGTCTAATCAACTGTACATTGCTCTGGATAAGAGTATCTGCCAAATGCCAGTAATGTAATGTAATGACACAACGGGACAGGGAAAGAGAAGCAGACACCAGAACACGCTTCTGTGGAACTGCCGGGGACAGGCGACGCGGGGAAGATTCATGACGTTAAGAGTCGGGTGGGAACCCGCATCTGCTGTATGGGTGATTTCGAAAATGTATCTAAAAAGGTGTAAGAAATGGGGTTTTAAGGTTTATGCAGTTGGCTGAATCCTCAACACCCCCGCCCGTCCTCCCTGTCCCGTGAAGGTCCTCGGCTTCCTCCTGATTTACGGTAATGTTCCGGCTCTTTCCAGCGGTGATGTCACCGCTCCGACTCCTGGCCTTTCGGATTCACGCTCCATGTCCTCCGAGTCGAGATCAGATAATGTCCGCTAGAAAATCTCTTGCACAACCACCCCGCTTAAAGCGGGAAGTTTCAGACCTGGCATTTAAGAGGCGACGGGTTTTAATAAGATTTTTAACGGGAACTGGGAAAAAAAAACAAAAAAAAAAACACAATGACGGTGCGGGGAGGGGAAAATGACTCTGGCATACGAAAGCAGGCGGGGGATTTTTCTTCTTAAACCAAAACCTGAGAAATGCATACAAAGCAATCCTCAAACAAACCCCCTTCCATTAAACAGAACACTGCTCAGTTCAAGATGTCAGCTTCATCTACCGGCAGGCTTTGTGGAGACATGAAGATTGAGTGTCTGAAGGTGTTTGGAGGCCAGAAAACAGACTGACAATACAAATGGTGCTGTCAGGATAAAGAATCATTCTCTTCACGGGAGTTAGAAGATGGCTCTACTGCATTGAAATGACCTCCACCCTCTACAGTAGTGACGAGAAAATCTTTTTCTCTCTCCGCATAAATTCAGGGAATCGCGCGTAGTGCGAGCACATGTGTGAGCACGTGTGTGTGTGCGTGACCTCGGTGCGTGTAAATGTGCCAGACGATTGACTGAATAACAGGACAGGTAAAAAGGGGAAAAAAAACAAAACAATGCACTTCCTGTACTGGGGAGGGGAGCTTGGCGACAGCACTGGTCACCACAGCAACAATAGAAGGCCTACCACCACACCACACACCACACCACACCAGCAGAGTGAAACTTAGCATGTCCTTAGATCTAAATTTTTTGTTGCTTTTATTAAGGCTTATTAAGGTTATGCCATAAAAACTTGCCTGTGTCAGAATCCAAAGCAATTAGGGCACACACGTTAATGCTCCACCAGTCAGCCAAAGCTTTCCCCAAGGTGATCCCAAGAGTGTGCGTAAACGACTTCTACATAAGTAGGACCTAACCTGAAGGAATTATACCTCCTTTGTTAAGAGGAAAAAAATGATTCAAAATAAAAAGTTACATAAGCAGAAGTGACAATGATTTTGTCTAGAGGTTCAATAGATGGTTATACAATTTCAAGAGGGAGGGGATTAGGCTGCAGTTAAAGCCTGGGAGGGAGGCAAATGTTTTCTTTCAAACCGTCAAAATCTAAAGCCAGAATTCTCCAACGTCAAGAACGAAACGGCTTCAAACAGAACAATCCATTCAACATCTTAGTATAAAAAAGGGAGTCAAGATCCCTTCCCTGAAGAGGTATGACACTGATCACCGACCCATTTTCGTCTCGTTTTAAGAAGCAGACTTGGGTTGAACTCAAATCCGTGTTTTTAACATCGCACCATTTACATGCAAATTCTTATAAGGCACTTCGCAGTTAGCATAGCATGGTGACTACATTACTTTTCAAACGGTTGTTTAAAAACAATTTTCAAGCAGGGTGTTGAGCCAGATTATAGGGGATAGGTGTTGAGCAACCGCCCAAGAACCAAAGCACCCCCCCTATATCTGAGAAACACGGTGGAAAAAGGTAACTTATGTCTCGATTAAAATACCTCCGCTTTATGTATCATCGGGGAAAGGTCATTCCAAAGCTTGGCAGCCCTGAAGTTAAAAGCTAAAAGTAACGTCACTCTTGATTTAAAGAAACAAACAGTTTCTGCTTCCTGTATGATCTGGGCAAAGTCATTCCAAAGCTTGGCAGCCCTGAAGGTAAAAAGCTCCATTTCAAACTTTTTCGACATTTTGGGCACTGCAAGATGGCCTGTATCCTGTAATTATAGGGTTCTTTTAGGGCGACGCAGAGAAATGAAAATCTTTCACGTAGACTGGTTGGAGCGCACATGATTTATAGGTTAGGAAGGTATGTTTTGACATATTTTGTCAGACACGGGGTATTTATTTGAGAGCCAACGAAAAGAGGCAGGACAGCGGTCATGGGGTCACGTGTCTTGGCCTCGGCGGTGCCTTCACACCCTGCGTAGTCTGCCGTCCACCTCACCACCCAGTGTGTGGTCAGAGCCGTCAATCTGGCGAGGCCGGTCCCGGAGACACGCTGTGTTCTCAGATTCTCTCTCTCTCTCGCTCTCCCTTAATGGGCAGGGATTTAGCATACGGCGGAATGCAACGGTGGCTTCAGGACACCTCCACCGCTTCCCTCCTCTTCCCAAAGAATACAAACGAAAAAACCTACAGAAATACACCAGAGCCCTGCTTAGAGGTTGAGCCTGGTCCATATTTGATGCCTTCCCTCAATGTGTGTCCAATTGTTTGTGCCTGCTTTGGGCATCTCTCCATGCGGTGTGCGCTCTTAAAGAGCCTGTCCTGATACCGCCTCACTGCAGTGCCTGACTTTCTCCAGGGGTTTCCCTCCAAGGATGAGAGCTTGATAGTCCAGGATAACCAAGAGGGACGGGGTTAATGTACCCCCCCACGTCTAGAGCTACAGGCAGGCCCACCAGGGACGACATTGGCTCAGGCGGTAAGAGCAGTCGTCTGGCATTGGCTCAGGAGGTAAGAGCAGTCGTCTGGCATTGGCTCAGGAGGTAAGAGCAGTCGTCTGGCATTGGCTCAGGAGGTAAGAGCAGTCGTCTGGCATTGGCTCAGGAGGTAAGAGCAGTCGTCTGGCATTGGCTCAGGCGGTAAGAGCGGTCGTCTGGCATTGGCTCAGGAGGTAAGAGCAGTCGTCTGGCATTGGCTCAGGAGGTAAGAGCGGTCATCTGGCATTGGCTCAGGAGGTAAGAGCAGTCGTCTGGCATTGGCTCAGGAGGTAAGAGCAGTCGTCTGGCATTGGCTCAGGCGGTAAGAGCGGTCGTCTGGCATTGGCTCAGGCGGTAAGAGCGGTCGTCTGGCATTGGCTCAGGCAGTAAGAGCGGTCGTCTGGCATTGGCTCAGGCAGTAAGAGCGGTCTTCTGGCATTGGCTCGATCCTGCCCTGGGTGTGTCGAAGTGTCCCTGACCAAGACACCTAACCCTCAACTTGTTCCTGACAAGTTGGTTGGTGTCTTGCATGGCAGCCAATCGCTGTTGGTGTGTGTGTGTGTGTGTGAATGAGAAGCATCACTTGTACAGTGCTTTGGATAAAGACGCCATATAAATGCATATACATTTACCAATACCATTTATCACCGTGATTGATCTCATCGGCACAGTAACCAGCAGCATTACACGTGGACAGCAATGGTTCAAACGGTACCCAGAATAAGAGAAGTCACGTTGGGAAAACCCACCATGACAGTAATGGGTACGGCATAAAGACTCAAGGCACGATGGCTTTTCGTCGGCGGAAACAGCGGAGCAGGCTCGAGCTAAAAAGTGAAATTAAAGGAATGAAATATGAGGAATGAGGGGAAACCGCTCTGTCAGTTTCCCCCCACGTTCTGAGACTGGTGGGGTAACGACCCGCTAAGCTCATCAAGAAGTAAAAAAAAAAAAAAAGCACCCTCTGGATTTGGGGAATTAGCACCAGCGCCTCTGCCGTCTGTCAAAAAATTGATCAAAACCATATTAAATCAAGTGCTCGAGGGGAGCGGACAACTGAACCAAACTCCTGCTCTCATCACGGAGCAGGGCCAACACACTGCGGTTATGGCCATTACATGAATTACAAGCTTTAGTTTTGTAAAGCGCCATTTTAAAAAAATACAAAGAAGAAAGAAAATATATATATATTTTCCATAAGGAAATAAAAATGACAGATTGCAAATAAATCACAATTGAGCTCTATCAGTCAGACCAAATTGAGCTGGCTTTGTAGAGCTTGGGAAAAATATAACCGTGGGTTTTACTAGGAGAAGCCCAGAACTGTTCACTAAGGGAGTTTGGGAGGAGGAAGCAGAATCAACTCTGCAAACTTTGGCAAAAGCAAAGGCAAACAGTGCATTTTTTTTTATTCAGGGGGAACTGAAAGTAGGCAGGAAATTGTGAAAAATGCAACAAAACAATGCCAGGAATGGCACACCCCTGTCCTTAGACGGTGGTTCAGAGAGCCCATGATGTCACGCGGTGACCGCAGTCTCTGGTCCAACTGCTGTCAATGAGCATTCCTCCAGGTTGTGCGCAGGAGGACCGTGGAAAGAAGGGGTGGGGTCAAAGGGTCAAGGGAGGATGGATTTCTAATTTTCTCCGCCAGACTGCCTCCCTCTCCACGCAATCAGTTGATGAAAAATAATTAAGACTGCATGACCCTGTAAGCCCGACGTCTGACCGAGCGCCCTGGCTGCACTCTCAGAAAGAAAGTGACATTTTTGCTCTTCAAGGATCAAATTTCCCAAATGTACCATGGACGTCACGTTCTCTTTGGGTACAAATTAGTAAATATATATAATATAAATATATTTCTAGCAAAATATATGTACAAATTAATTATATATTGCTGGCTAGGGGTACAATTATATGTACCTATAGGGTACCACCCCAGCTACAAGCATTTGTACCTTTTTAGGAACCTTTTCGTACCTTTATTTCTGAGAGTCTGCAGAGAGGGGTGTGCGTGCAAATTCACTGGCAAACGCGGGGCAAAACTCAGATAGGAACACATTTAGCAAGTTGGGAGGTAATCACTAAAATATAAATATGTCTGCCTGAGAGAGATAAGAGTTTCTCCTGGCTGTCCCCCCTCAAATTCAAACCATGAAAGAGCCGCAGGATTTCCACCGTCGTACCCAAAGGAAAGCACACTCTCGGTGAGAGAGAGGGAGAGAGAGAGAGAGAGAGACACAAGCCCACCCATATTCATCCGACAGGTGGAATAGCGAGCTGTCCAAATGTGTATATGGAACTGTGAACTGAGCCTCATCCAGAAAGACTGTCACAGAGTGTACGTGCTAACCACAGAACTGAATCAATTCAAGCCTTTCATTTCCTTATGGAAAATGAACACCATTGCTCTAAAAGCAAACATTCACTGTGAGATAACATTCCAGTTTGAGTCCGCATTTGGCGAACCTGACATCCAACGTAGGACCACACATGCAGTGCAAAACATGGACTGGCTACTCCGTTAGACCCTACATACGGCTACTTTTATGTGCAATTTTACAGATATACCAAAGAATGTCTAGCAATATTATTTTTCTGAACATGTGCGAACACACGCATACATACACTCAGTGAGCACTACATTAGGTATTGGACTTATTTTTAGACTTTAAACTATCCACTTAAGAGTTATGAAGTGTGTGTTCAGAGATGCTCTTCTGCATACCACTGTTGTAATGTGTGGTTATTTGTGTTACTGTCACCTTCTGTCAGCTTTCACCAGTCTGACATTCTGTCTGGCATCGGCCATCTGGCATTGGCCATTGGTCATTAACAAGACTTTCTGTCTGCAGAACTGCTGCTCACTGGATTTTTTTGTTTCGTTGCACCATTTTACGCACACACGCACACACGCACAGCTCTTTCTGTTACACAAGGGAATAAAAAATACCAGCCCTGAACCCCCAAACAGCATGAGGTAAACTACTCCCTTAAGGGGAGAAAACAGGGGAAGGAATCTTGGGGAGAACCCGGCTATAGGGTCATGCCCATCCTCCACGAACCTATACCGTAAGGTGAGACGGTAACATTGAGATAGAGAATTGTCATCATATCAACCAAACTGTGCATCCCAAGTTATTCACTACGTTTTGCATTGCAAACAGAAGACAAAAGAAAAAGAAAAAGGCCTTTCTTCTATGAAATCTTGCAGACCTCCAAATAAGATTGATTTCATTTCAAGACAGATCAAAATCAATCTGGACTGAATAGGATGGCGTGTGCTCAGCTTAGTACACCAATACATGTCTACCTGACTTCCTAACGATTGTTCTTCGTCTCCATTCACGATTTGCAGTCATCCTTAAAGGCCATTAATTACTTTGGAAAGTTATTAACGGAATTCAATTTGAATTAATGACACTACGCATGCAGGGAGAGCAGCCGTTAAGGCAGATAGCTTCCCGTGATATTAATCATTTTAAAAATTACAGTAGGGAAGGGTGGCTTTTTTTTGTAGCACTTTTCAAAATAAAAAAGCGTCAAACTTTTTTGGTGAGCTAGAAACACAGTTTTACCCTGTATTAATGCCATGGGGTGCTTGCCAGCCAATTGTTTTAAGACTTTTACAACAGCAGCCAAAACATTCCTAGTTCCCCATTTGCTGAAATGAAACATTTTGATTTCCATTTTTGTAAACTTCAGAGGGCATGACCTTACATCTCAGACATACAGTCAGTGCTCTTTGCCTTAAAGTTCAGGCAATCAGCAGTTGCACAGAGAGTGATTTACACAAATTAAATTTACACACACAACCCATCAATACAGCTGGATATGAAGTGAAGCAGTTCAGGTTAAGTACCTCGCCAAAGGGTACGGTGGCAGCCTCCCAGCAGACAGCCTGCCCCTCCTTATGAAAATCCTCACTTCATTCAGATGTAGAGAAGTAGGACAGCTACACACACAGATGAGATCACAGCACAGAAATCACCATCGTGGGTGGGTGGTGGTGGGGTATATGGGCAATTCCAAGTTAACCGACATTCAGGCTGCAGGATATGAGAGCAGTAAAGTCCACACACTGAAGAAGGCCACTTGCTGAACTGTTTGGGTGTCTTGTGTGCCTGCTGCTTTCAGGATATAACAAATAACATTTGGAAGTGCATTTCTGTGTGTGAACCATTTCTTTTTATAAAGTCCAATACAGACAGACATAATGCTTTTATGACCCTCAGGAGGAAATAACTCTTATCAGTCTCCATTATGTAGCTGTATTGGGCTTTACCACAGAAATATCCAGCAGTTGTAACGTCAGTTACTGCGGAACCGCCCATACGGGTTGACATCGGGCCACCTTACGGACCGCACCACGCGCTCTCCCCTCAATTTGAACTTTTAATCCGAGTCCACACAAATTCCTTAACCGTGCCGGAGAGACGAAGCGGACATTGTTCTCGAAGGGAGAGGAAAGTCAGCACAGAGGAATTCTTATTCCACTCCCCCGCCCTCTGACAAACACGGTATCACCCCCTCCCCCCTCCCGCCGTGGCCCTGGCCGGCCCTCCAGCTCCCAGTCCGGTGACGACACGCTGGCCTTTACGGGAAGAAGCAGTTTGGAGCCACTGTTTGTAAGAGCGTGCCAATCCCCACCCCCACTGAGGCCTGTTCCACCCCCGCCAAAACACACAAGCACACTACGGTCGGATCCTTCCGGAAATGGAGCAAGCTGCGATATACTGCAGAGTTTTGGGAAAATATATAAAGTATTGTGCAAAAGTCTTAGGCACTTAAAATAAAAATGCGTAAAGCGAAGATGCCTACAAAAATAATGCAATTAAAAGTTTTTAATCTAAAAAAATGCACTATGAAGAGCAATAAACGATCTGAAACTAAATCAAATTACACCATCTCCATTGGCTTCTGGCTCGCCAAGTAATGCCAAAAAAAGGATTTTATCTGAAAAGAGGTTAAATTTTTTTTTTAAGGAAATACAAAATTTAAAAAAATGAATTTAATTTTTGGAAATCTCAAATTTGGTTTGGAAATGTGCCGTTTTCTACTGAAACTTTTTTTTTTTGTTTCAGTAAAATTTCAGTTAAAATGTATGTATATACCTAACACCTTTGCACAGTACTGTATACTGTACCGTATACATGTCAATTGGCACATTTGTACATGAATTGTGAAGCATTTAAATCTTGCCGATTTCTCTCATTTCCAAAACGGTCGCATGCCCGTAAAGGGTTGGCTTCGGTTTCCTGCAGAGTCGTCTCACAACAGCGCTTATGGGAAGAGGCGGTGTGTTGAAATGGCCGCCACTACCTCCTAGCAGACCGCTCTCTGTTCCAGCCTGAACACGCGTGAAAGGCAGAGGCCGAGGTGCTGTGAGAGGGGTGGTGTGATATAGGAAGTACGGTCCACAACCACTGAATTCAGTCAGGCACACGGCTGTGACTGCGGCATGGCGGGGCGGTGGTTTTGATACGGGGAGGTTTTTTTTCCTTCCGTCTAATGTACAGAGGTGTCATGCTAGCGGAGGGCAGTGGTGGTTTGATGTGGAGAGGGTTTCTTTAGACCACCGTGTTGGTTTGGTTCTGTGTAATGTAAAGGGTTGTGAAAGGAAGTGGGGAGGTGTGGTTGGTGGCGGTTTTGTGGAAGGTTGCAGGGTTACGGGTGACGGCACAGGGAGAATGAACACCTGGTTTTCCCCTCCGTCGCCACCCTGGGTGTAGAAGGTTTACAGTACTCGGTCATCTGCGTTTCACCTCCAGAAATGACTCCTCTGTCATTTTAATCTCATAATCAAATGATATTTATTGCTCCTGCACTTTAAGGAAACCGCTTACAAGCGTATCTGTGTGGTGCATCTTCGCATCCGTATATCATATCATACGCCATGCACCGCAGACCGAAAATGGCCATTTCATTTTCAGAAGATCAATACGATTGTAGAGAATTGAATTAAAACGCTGCTTGTAGAGGCAGTGCCATGCAGAGGACTGGAGCGGATAAGAGTTTAAGAGAAGCACTTCAGGCGGGAGGAAGCTTGTGCCGCTTTAAGACAGAGACAAAATGGCAGGGGAAAAAAAAACCCCAGACGTGAACTTGATGGTTCCCCCAGTTCTCCAATCCACAGCATACCTACTGCAAAAAATGATAGTCTTAAGAACTGCTGTAGTCTTATGATAAGACTTAAGATCTTATTTTTCTACCTTGAGTCAAAAATATTTGTTTGTTACTGCTACTGCTTGATAAGTGAAACCTTCTTACCCCACTGGCAAATCCCGAAATGAGTCAAACAATCTCACCTCATTGCCACCATTTTTGTCATTTAGCAAAAAACTAATAAATACGTTTTTAGATTTTAAATCTCTAACATACTTGTTGAAATCAACTCAGTTCTCGAATTTTGCAGCGTGGCGAACCACAGAGGCACCTCAGCCTGACAGCCTGGCCACAACCTTTGGGCTAATGATCACTACACTGTCCTTGAAGAAAAAGAACAGAAGAAAAAAAAAAAAGAGGAAGAACTTTGTGTGGGGGGGGGGGGGGGGGAGGTTTTATAGCTGCAGGAGCGTAATTCTGGAAATGGGACAAAGGTCAGCCAGACGCGGGCAGTCGTTGGGATAAGCCGGCTGTTTGGGGCCGGGGGGGGGGGGGGGGGGTTGCGGCATAGTCCTGGAGTAGCTACGAGCCAGTCTGCTCAGCCCTCAAAACCTCACGCTCCCCCCAAGTGTAAAAAAAACTTAAGAGGTTTTTAACGCCCATACGGCTCTCGGTTGCACGCCGGGAGAGGAGAGCAGCACACAGCGTATCTCTGCTGGAAGCCCATTACATAACATCCGCACTGCCACCTCACCAGCCTGCTCTCCAGCTCCTATCGGGCGTGTTGATCTCCAACCGCACACGTGAAAGAGCGGATCGCGTGTTAGCACGTCCCTGTCGGTCGCTTTCCAGCCCATTTTAACTGGCCTTTAGTTGCTTTCCACTGATAAAGGCAGGCTTTATGTAATAACACCATTCATCATTCTGAAACGCGAAGATTAGCTTGGCTATGAGCGGAGACTGCCAAACAACGGGACGGTTTTCAGTTAAGGTTTCGCAAAAGCCCAAACAAAAACTACTTAATACATGAACCCTTGACTCTTATCATTTTTAAGAATTGAAAAAAGTTAAGAGGTTTTTGATTTTAACATTTTGGTTCTTCAGGAGAAGGGGCTAAGCTCGAGTTAATGGTGTAAAGGCGGCCTCATCTGTAAAAACAGATTTGTATTAAAAAAAAATGAATAAAATAAAAACGGCAACGGTATAACATCACATTTGTTAACATCACAGACTTTAGCACTCGCATTTCACAGTTGTATCACGCATACCGTACTTCTCCTTGACTGCCCCCACCCCCCCAAATTCAGCTCCGCAATCCCGTTCCCTTGGGACCATGCGTACCTCCCGAACCAAAAACAGTCTCACATCCCCCCAAATACAAGATTTCCAATTAAGTTCTTCGCATGTGCCGAATTTAATATTCCATGAATAATTGCAGACTATGTGAAATTGACATATTTGAAGTGCTTCGTGCTTTGAGCGTACAGTGCCTTTTTCGAAATGGATCTGACAAACTAATTTGATCTACTTAATAACATCTCCCCGTGCAACAGCGTTCCGCTGCCGCCGGAGCCATATTGACATGTCCCGTAATGACGGCTGCCTCAGGCCCGGAGAAAGCCCGCCGGGCTTCCAGAGGGGAGGCCGGAGAGAGCGGGATGATGGGCAAGGGAGGGAAATCAATTCCCAGTAAAGCCTCCCTGTGTAATACGAGCGGAGAGCCGAGGCCCCGTCAACCGTTTTCACAACCGCAGCGGGGACTTAAAACCGCTTAAGAGGGTATCTTTTAAATGTTCTCAAAAAAAAATTAATCATAATCAGAAAAAAGGGGAAAAAAAGGGCTTACGTTAAATCCGCTGCTCTGTATGGAAAGTTTTCCAGAAAATAAATAAATAATAGAAAATAATAAAAGGACCTGTCCTGGGTAACAAGTTTTTTTTTTTTATGCCCCATGCCAAATTGACAGCTAGAAAAACGGATACTGAAAGGAGAGCGAGAAAGACAAGATCACCCTTGTTCTCGTTCTTATGGAGTATTTTATAGCGCTGGGCACCCAGTTGCCTCGAGACACCAAACTGATACCGGAACATGAGGTAGCTAATGCTCCACACAGCTCAAAATGTCGATAAGGACACTTGGATAAAACGCCCTATTTTATACCGCTCCGTATACATAATTAAGCATTCAAAAGCCTTCAGAGACCGTAAATAAGGTCACTTAGATGGTAATTATATATTAAGATTGCAGTTTCCAGCAATATAACCCAGCAGGTGAGATTATAGCCGCCTAATTCTGGTATGAATTACAACATCCGTCAGATGCATCTTTTTCCCATTTATCAGGGATTTCTCTGGAAATACTATTCAGAGACAACATCTGAAAACGACACTCGATATAGACCACACTCCCGGTCACAGGCCGATTTAAAAATCCAGCCACATACTTTCCCCCGGTTTTATTTCCAGGACAGGGCAAAATTCTGTGCCTTCAAAGGGCAGCCTGAATAAACATTTGAGAAACATGTCCCTTGAAAGACCAGCTTGATAGATAATACATTTTTTTTTTTTTTTTTTTTTTTATCTACAGAAAAGAAAAACACCTTAATAAACATGAATTGGAGTGGATTACACTTTCAAACAAATAAAACTCAACACACCTTAAAACTGAAAAAAAACATTTTAACTATAACGCTGAATAGTGTGGTCCAATTAGCACTTTGGCGGTTTCAAATCCTACCCGGAAGGCCTTTTTACATCCAGACTAGGACATTCGATAGTTTTTTGGACAAAACGAACAGCCGTTTATAAAATTACCTGATAAAAGCGGGGGAAGGAAACCTTGATCCGAAAGGTCAGAGTCCACAACTGATGTTGCATCACACACCGCTCTCTCTTCCCAAAGCCGTCTCGCTCACCCCCTCTCTTATCAACTTTCCCCTGCCCGAGCACGCGGTGGGAACGCGCTCTGCGGATTTGAACGAGCCGGGCATGGTTAACGAGCTCCGGGGGCTTGCGCGCGCCCGGGTCTATTTTCAATCAGACCTCGTTAGCATACGCCGCCGCTCCCCCAGGCAGACGCACGAGGAGAAGCCATTAACTCCCACATCATTCTCAATCTCTGTGCAACAGCTCCGCGTCGCACTGCCCATTATAGGGCACGGAGAGACGCGGGGCGACCGAGGTTTTGGAGGGGCGAGGTGTGATCTCACCCCATCCCAGATAAGGTCAAAGTAAGCGTGAAAAGCAAAACGCAAGAGAGGGAGAAGGAGAGAGAGAAATGGGGGGGGGGGGGGGGACCACTGCGTAGCTCAGCTCAGCTCAGCTTAGCGCCCCCCCTCCTGGGGGTCGGAATTCCTAGGCCTGAAAAACAGGATGGGGATTTATGGATTCATTTCCTGAAAGGAGGGAGAGAGTGAGAGAAAGAGGGAGAGGGAGGGGAAAATAAACACTTTTTGGAAGAGGTGAGGAAAACAAAGGGAACGAGCGGCCGGGCGAAGCGAACGCGTGGAAACGAGAGCGGCCGGTAAACTGGGGGCGCCCAGGGTTGGACGCTGGGGGGGGGGGGGGTCTTCAAAGGCTGCAGTGCCCTGCTGCACTGCTACTCCCAAGTGAGGGAGACGCATCCTCCAAAACACGGGTCCACCCCTTCAGACCCGAGCCCAATATGAAGTGGCTCCACTCGAATCCCAGGGGGCTTCAGCTGTGTCTGAGTAGGGTTTTAATACGGGCTCAAAACAACACTATAGCAGCCACTTTGATTGGTTGAAAAGGTATAAAGTTGAGAGTGCCATATGGCACTCTTGGGACAGAAAGGGTATAGTCAAAAGTAATGTTTTTTGGTATGCATTGCTGCTGAAGATGTAGTGATGTCACACAACACAGTGTTGGGGGGGGTGGGTGGTGGATGGCCGGGGTCATCGGGGGTCACCGTGGCCCTGAAAGGTATGCAGCTGTGCATTCCTCACGCAGACGGACGACCCGCATTCCCCGAGCCGTGGCCTCGTGACTCACGCTGCGTCGCCCGACACCTCCGAAACAACATCCCTCTCAGTCGCAGCCCGCCGGGATGAGCCTAACTGGGCCAAACAATGCTAAAAACGTGGACTATTCACAGCAAAATAAGACTACTGGTTCTCCGACCACTGCCTTTGTTAAAATTATATTATACATGGGACTTTTCTACCATGATTACAACAAATCTTTTTGTGTTTTTCTTGCGAATAAGGTTTGGGTTGAAAATCCTCAAGGATGCGCCTTGAGGATTTTCAAAACTTTCATTTTGTTTAAAGTTCAGTTTCCCACTCTCTGGATTAAGAAATGGATAATTAGTGCTTGGGACCTACTTTGTAAAGTTGGGGAATAGAGGTACACCGCAGGCATCCCATTGGTTTACACCGACGGCTAGCAGCCCAAATGACCAAGTGCTCTACGGTAATTCGTGCAAAACAGACGGACTGAAGAAAGACTGTGGGAAGCAGCCAAGGGTTCGAGCTTCTGGGACCCGTCCGCTGGGAGAGCAGTCAGAGAGCCGAAATAGGACAGGGCCACGGAGACTCTGCCACTGGTACCAATTTTTCATGCTGGCAAACGGGGAAAGAAAATTAATCTCAGATTTAACACCCCACCCTCCCTCAGGTTTCAGATGAGGGAAGGAGCCTCCAAGCCTCTGAGAACTTTTTACTGCTCACTACGATGTATGCGAGTGGAATGCTGCAAAATATTCAACGACTAATAAATACTCCAAGTCAAATAAATAAACAAATGAATTAGACAGGCAGACTCCCTAAGGGGAGCTGGGAACTGGTCACGCACAGACCGTTTCCCCCAGGCCAACTGGTCACATACAGACCGTTTCCCCCAGGCCAACTGGTCACGCACAGGCCGTTTCCCCCAGGCCAACTGGTCACATACAGACCGTTTCCCCCAGGCCAACTGGTCACGCACAGACCGTTTCCCCCAGGCCAACTGGTCACGCACAGACCGTTTCCCCCAGGCCAACTGGTCACGCACAGACCGTTTCCCCCAGGCCAACTGGTCACGCACAGGCCGTTTCCCCCAGGCCATCTGGTCACGCACAGGCCGTTTCCCCCAGGCCAACTGGTCACGCACAGACCGTAGCACGCTCCATGTACATGGCATTATTTTATAAGCAAATCCGTTACTTCATATTTACAGAATTGTTAAATGACAAAATATCTACACCCATTATTGGCAGCAGATTTACTTTACACAGCAGTACAACTGCTCTCTGTCAGGTAGACAAGTCGTTTCCTCCCAGCGGTGCGCAACATTTTGCAACAGGCTCCGAGGCACGTTTGTTCCCATTTGGTGTGGGTGTCGGGGCTGTAGCCTGAATCAATAATAACGTAGGCCTCTGCTTTAAAGCCCAGAGAACGTACAGAATGGCCTTCTCAGATGCCACAAGAGCAAACCGTACCTACGTCAGTCAGTCCGCCCGCGGTTGGATGTTCAACGCACCACCCTTTCCATGTAAATAAACGTTTTGCTGTGTTGTCGGGGGGCTGAATATGGCCCGGGTTAGGCCACGGCTCAGGAAGCAAGGAGGGAGCAGCGAGACGGGCGCGGTCACGCCCGTGGGGTTTACGACCCGGCTCCCAGCAGCCATCTCACCAGCCGGGCACCTCGAGCGCTCCTCTGAGCCGAACAATAGCCCCTCTGTGCGAGCCCCCGCTGAGGCCGCCTTCCCGCCCGGAACCTTCCAGAAGCAGCCGCTCTCCGCCCGGCAAGACCTTCCGTGACGTCAGCGGCGGAACCCGCGCTTTTCTCACGTCCTGTTTCCTCTCCTCTGCCGACGCTAGCTGCCGACCTTCCAGATCCCCGATCCCGATCTCCCCCCCCCCCCCTTGAGGACCTTGCTGAACAGTACGCTGGGAGTGAAACTCTTGCAAGTCTTGCGGGTACAATTCCACTCCAGCTTTCAGGGGTAAAGCCAGTCTTCGGTGGTCTTCAGAGCCAGTCAAATTAAATTGCAGTTTTCAGGGTTAAACCCCATCTTCAGTGGTCTTGAGAGCCAGTCATTCGCGAGCCTTCAGAGCCAGCATACCTCCGCTGCAGGCCTCAGGGAGTTCCTGGCTCCAGTCCGCTCCGGTCTTCAGAGCGTCCCTCCCTCCGTGCAGCAGCAGGCCCCGCCGCGGGGTCGTCACGGCGGCCCAAACGACGCTCCGCTTTCCTCGTCACCGCCGGCACATGACCCAGTTCCTTCCTCCGCACGGGAGAAGGAAGCGACCTAATTAAAGTGCTTAACCTCATCCCCCGCTCTCCTTCCAGCCCGTCACGAGTCGCCATCGCGCTCACCCCGCGCGGCACGGAGCCGCCGCCGGCGGTTAATGATGCGTGTCCCAGGGCGCCGCCCCGCCCGCGTGCCGCCGACAACTCCGGCTCCGCACACGCCGGCCGCTAGCCATTAGCCGCTAGCCGTTTGAAAGAGCAGCGCTGAAATCCAGACGCGCTCCCCCCGGTTCCTCGGTCTGCGGCAGTCGAGTGAAAGCAGGCCAGATATTCACGCGGTCGACGCACGTGCTAAAAGCGTTAGCGTCGGATTCTGGAGAAAATGGGCGATGCCTTCAACGAGTTCATTTCCGTTATTCCGACAGGCCGATTCAGCGGGTATCAAACATCTGCGCCCGAGTGTTGCACCGTGGGTCATTTTTTTTAAACGAACCACAAAGGGGCCATCGCAGGCAGGAAAATGAGGGGGAAGTGAATCAATGAAGAGCCAACGGAGATGTTTATCGGCAGGATTTTTACACAATTGGGGCTCTGATGGGAAAAACATTTATTTTACTACTGATTTAAACACGGAAATACTAAATAAGAGGACCCTACAGAGCCTGGCTGGATACAAAGCCTTTGCACACTGCAAAAAACAAAAAATAACCAATCTCATGAAGTATTTTTGTCTTATATTAAGACAGTCTTATTAAGGGCTGGTTTCAGACAGATTGAGCATATGTATGGAAAATCTTTATACTTTAGTCTGGGCCGAGGCTTAATCTGCGTCTGTGAAACTGGCACCACATCTTTTTACTTTTTTGCTAAATAAGATGGGCCAATGAGGTAAGACTGTTCGACTCATTTCAAGATTTGCCAGTGGGGTAAGAAAACGGTAGAGACTCTGCCACTGATACCAACAGTAATTGAAAATATGTTCTAGAAAGAAACCTTTTACACCTTTTAAATCTTTTACAAAACTAAAATGCTTGTGAAGTGCAGGGCTTCTGGCTTTTCAGCCAAGTCATCCACTGTGGCCATCATTCAGACACCAGCAGGAGTGAGCAGGGTAAAAAAAATAAAACAATAATAATTGTAATTTCACAAATATCGATGGGATAATTAAAACAAGGAGCCCATCACGCAGTTGTGGCCTGACTACGATAAATTCACAAGTTCCCGCGCAGGAGGATGGTGGGCGAATTAACAGCATTAATCACCGCCGACGATTTCAATCACATTTTTTTTGTTTCCGATCCTAAACGCACCAGACGGCACGGCCCCAGGGGCGGTCTCATCTTCAGCAGAGGTTTTCACCACAGCTGCCAAGGACCGGCGCTGTGACTCGCACCAAAATAAAACCCCCGCCCCGTACATAAGGGTACGCCAACTTCCTTGCTGTGGCGGTAACAGGTGATTCATTTTACTGCGATTCGCTCCACAGGGTGGGGGGGGGGGGGGGGTGGACAGACATGACCGTGTGTGTCTGTGTCATTAATCTCGGATCATATCCCCTTTGTTCTCCGAACCCTTCATTCTGTAATCTGATCAAGCCCCCGTCCCTAATTAGCCCAATCAGCTGCGGGTGTGTGAGGCGCCCTCGGAAATTAAAGATTCGAGGAGCGGGAACATCTGTGGGATTGTGGCTCGAACGGGAGCTGCTCCAGAGTCCAGAGTCCAGGCAGAGAGATTCACTTCCTGGGCGTATGCTGCTCAACAACGCTCTCCCGGCTTGGGACAACTTTCCGTGTTTTACGGTGAATACGCCCTGACGAGGAAACCAAGGCCAAACGGTCCCTTTTCACAGAGGGACTCTGGGGCAGCCTGCAGCCTAGCGGCTAAGGTACATGACTGGGACCTGGAAAGTTGGTGGTACAAGCCCCAGTGTAGCCACAATAAGATCCACATAGCTGTCGAGCCCCTGAGCAAGGCCCTTAAACCCACAATGCCCCAAGTGGGATTGTCCTATACTTCGTCTAATGAACTGTAAGTTGCTTTGGATAAACGTGTCAGTTAAATAAGAAATCATTATTATTATTATTATTCTTATTGTTGTTATTATTATTATAGGGCAAAGGACGGTAACAGGAACCACAGTGGGTGTTCCTCCACGCACATCTTGTTGGGAGCGGTGCCATGTGTTGGCATCCAGGACTATTCACAGCAAAATAAGACTACTCGTTCTCCTACAAATGCCTTTGTTAAAATTATATCATACATGGGACTTTAACAAAGGCAGTTGTAGGGTGCGAATCACCCCCCCCGCCGAGTTTCGTCATGCGTTTAAAACAACAGGTGACAATCCGTCTCAACCTCGCTCCAGGCCTCATCAGCAAACGTTGGACTCGCCCCAACAAGACGTGCCCTCCCGCGGCCAACGATACCAGCTGTATGCAAATCAGCTGCAATTTTAGGCAAATGAGACTTGGCGGGGGGGGGGGGGGGGGGGGGTAGGGGCTGGTGGGGTGCTCCAAATCTCCTTGGATAGTCTCCGCAAGGGCCCAAATAAAATGGCCGAAATGTACCATGAGGACGAAGCACAGGGGCCTGCCAAAAACGCTCAGTTCGCCAAGCGCCTGGCATCGCCATGACAACCACACTGGGGATGTTAAACCTCCAGAGCGATATATCCAATAGCTGGGACTTCTTCTGTGGTGTTTCAGGACAGGTGTGTTTTACTTACCCCCTTCGTCTGGGAGCAGGGAAGTAAATCGACTCTACCCAGCATACAAACGCAAGTTACCCCACAAACCCAGTCAATAGGAGCCCGGAACCTTCACGAGACGGAACAATGAGCCACTGTGTTTCCGTGCTATTACATTCCTCCTGACCGGGGTCGCCAACGACGTGGGAGGCTTACAATTCTGCCACCATTTTGTTGTGCTGCTGTGGACAAGGAGACAAAAATGAACGACGAACAAACCCTGGTTCTGCCCCTAAAAAGCACTAGCAATACCCGTTTACACTGGATCTTCTCCAGAAAACCATGAACTCATGTTCTTCTGGGTTTTACCTACGCTACATCTAACATTAGATCCTCGAAACCATTTGCTACTTTAACATCCTCAAATCTCCCTCTCACACCTACAATGGCACTTATCATTATGCTGCAGGTTTATGTAATGACCATTACTGAATGTAAAACTTTTCAATTGGGCCACGGTTGTTCCCTTCATGGAACACCTTCAAAGTCCAAAAATGTGGAAAATTTTGCTTTTGGTAACACACAGTATCAAGCACTACTGTATTAGTACTATGGATGATGGGAATAATACAACCAGTGACAGGAAAGATTCTGACTAGATAATTTATACCTTTGTGATTTCAATCTATACATCTAGGCACGCATGCAGGCACACGATATAAGCTAGTTGATCAGACTGTAGGAGGATATAAATCGAGGCAGACGGATCACTGCTCTAAAAGGGAAAATAAATGAAGCAATACGAAACGCAGCCAAGCCCAGACCGCGGTAGCCACATTAATACCAAACTAAGCTAAACCGTTGGAATAATGTTGAAAAAATAGAGACGTGCTGATTGAATCCATGAGATCATTTCTTTCACAAAAAATGTTTGCAAAGTTGGATCAAAGAGCTGAATTGACATGATCACTAGGAAGTGGCTCATGTAGTTGTTTCAGGTATGAACCGAAGCAGTTTCAGCCAATCAGAACATCTTATTGAGGGCCTTCCAGAATTCTGGCTAACCGGATTAATCAGAGTTTGTCCTCCTGCCAACAGGAAGCTATGTTCCAGTTTCCCGTTTCCTGTTCCACGCAAGAAAATGGCAACACAGGAAAAATAAGCGGATATTACAGCCCTGAGACATCTCCAGGTACAATACTTTATTTGCCATCAGAACAGTACAATTGCTCTACTTTTGCCCGTTATATTTTAGAACAGAATAACTACCCATTAGCCCTCCCACAAGAGTACAGCACATTTGTCTTACAGTACTAACCAGAACACCGTATTTTACCTTCTGAATCAGGCCTCAAACATCACACTCCTGATGTCATTCACGGGTGAGCAAGGCTTCCCTTCACAGTACTTACATTTCACTCCCTTTTCCGAAAGCCACCTAATAAAGTTAAGAAATCACAAGCATCCCGGATTCAGGCTAAAAGGCCAAATTGGGGGAATAGATTGCAAGCAATCTGATATTAAAAGGTAATTTCAGACTTCTAACAGTCAAGGAATTGCAGCAACAAACACCTTCAAACCACAACACTGTTTATGTGAACGCCTTCTCTGTGAACGCATTTCAACGACGTTGAACCCCCTTCCAAGCCATTGGCTGTGGAAATCAGAACCCATTTTCAACCAATGAGCTTGAATTACTGTACAGCTGTACAATGCTTTGGTACAGTGTCGGTCCGTCAACTGTATATTTTGAAACCCAAAATGTAAGGACTATAAGCACAGGCAGAGGGTCAATGTGTCAGTGAGCCTTTTTCAATGATAGGAAGGGATGGTCTTGTAACAATGTTTTAACACAAAAGATCTTACCTATTGTACCTTTAAACCCAGTGACATCAATCAAGCCTAACCAAAGTCTAAGATGTCTGACATTGAGAGCTTTTACTGCCGACTCGATAATACAAAACTATCTATTTAAGTAGAATATGATGAGTAGAGAGGCAGTAAAATTAGCGGCATTTTCAGCTCAGCAAAGTTGCAGATTCCCAGGGAACTAAACGCAGTAAATCTAGGCTTTATGAATTAGCAGTCCCAGAGGCCGCTGCTAGATCCCTTCTTATGTTTCATAAGTTCTGTGTCTGGGGTTTAACCCAACATAGCTTACGCCTACAGTACATAGTGCAATAGACTTTGTGATAGGCTCCATCTCCATCATGGGAAAAAAATAAAATATATATATATATTATTAATAAAAATAAAAACTGAACTGAAACTGAAAATGCTTACGTCTTTCATATCTGGCACAAATAGAATTAAATATTGGGAAGTGTAAGGAGCAGGTGTCTAAATATAAGCATAAGCTTTTACTGCCATTAGCCTATATAATTAGCCAGCATTTTGATATTCTAGGTTATTCACAGATAATCTTGGAAACCGGCAGACAAGATTATGAGCTTTCAATAAAGATAAACCCACCAATTTCAGATTTATTTCTTTTGAATTTGGTGTGCATTCAACTTTAATGCTAAGTCTGAATTTCACCGAGCAGATACTCTCCCGTTAATACCACTGTGCCTACTGCCATCTTCCTTGGTCTTAAAGGTCAATCTATGTGATATATGCCGAAATGATGGTGGAATTAGGTGGTTCAGGAGTACAGCCGAGGAAAAAAAAACACTAAGAAACAAGACAGGACTGAATTTCGGCTGCTCCTCAGTGTGGTTTCCCCAAGGGTATTAGGCAAAGTCCCCCTAAGGTCGGTGCTTCGATCCCCGGTGTAGCCACAATCCACACAGCCGTTGGGCCTTAACCCTGCATTGCTCCAGGGGAGGATTGTCTCCTGCTTAGTCTAATCAACTGTACGTCACTCTGGATAACAGCGCCGCCAAATGCCATTAATGTAATGTAATGTAATGTCCTGCAACAAAGTGTAAATATGTGAAATTGTTTTTAAATATTATGATGGACATTTCACATAAATTCAAATGTACTGCAATATCTGAAAGCGGAAAGATTTGAATATTTCCCCAAATATTGTGTAAGTGTTGTGATCATACAACAATGATTTTTGTCAATATATTTTCAGCATGCCTGTATTCCATAGCCGTAAGAGACTGCCTAGGGGAATTATGGGTGTTTATATGACAGTACAATCTACAAATATGAGGCAGCGGGCTAAACTGAAACACTCATTTTGATTGTATTCCAATTAGCAGTTCTAAAAACGGTTTGCCACAAATTAATCAAAACAAAGCCTTTTATTTTGAAAAAACTGCAGTCACCAACAGACAAAATGAAGGAACAGGCTTACAACTATGATGGTAGCCTGTTCCTCCTTGTGCATATTCACGAAATGCCAAAATCCTTTAATGGTTATTGTTAGCCATCCATACACACGCATAGGCAGTTTAAATGCATTGACAGGGACTGGTACAGTGCAGTAAAGCTGTGTCCAATGGGTCACACTGGACTTCAGGCAACCTGCCATTTTACCTGCACCAGACTTGAGATCATAAAACGCCTCGCTCGGAAATCATAGATCATTTGGCATTCAGTCACTGTCACGTGGAACCTGGACTTGTTGTATTCATAAAGCATTTCACAGTAGGAGAGCTGATCTCAGTTCAGGTTTCCCCACTCCATGTTCTAACCATAACCATTATAAACAAAGAGGGCAAAACTGACCCCAGATCAGCACAGCACTTCCAAACCCATTTGTGAAGTGTCTAGTGCTTTAACAGAGTGGTTCAGCACAGAAGAGAGGAGTAAACTATGCAGGAAAAGCAACAATGGGTGCAGTCTCAGGACCCAAAGAAGGCAGTTTATGGTGTATACCCGGGATACTGTAACCTGGTCTTCGAATCCAAATCCAGCCCTCGTTTTCTTTCCTCCCAAGTAATTAACTGAGCAATTAGTGCTACTGATTCGCCACACCTGACTCCCAGGTAGAGGGAGGGCGGAAAACCAGAAGTTCTCAGCCCTCGAGGGCCGTAATTTGAGAAACGGGGGAGTAGCTACGCAGTCCGTTTCCATTTCAGAATCAGTAAGCCCTTACAATTTTAGGAATGTGTATCTCACACTGCGGATCCATTCCTGCCCAGATAAGGCAAGAAATCACAAAATGACAAATTGGTTGTCAATGGTTGTGAAGAAAAGAAAACGTCACACAATAAGGACTAATATATATATATATATATATATATATATACACACACATATATACATACACCCCCAATAGTGGGGGTTAACGCACAAAACACAACTGGCGGTACTGGACTGCAACCATTCCACCCTGCACAAGCAGGCCCATCGCCCGTTAGCATGGACGGCACGTTGGTGAAGAGAAAAGCACACGCAAGCCTGGCTCACCTGAGAATGATGTCTGAGACGAGTGAGGACAAATTTGCTGTTACTGATAATGCAACTTGAACTCTTCCTGTTAGTCAGAGTTTTCCCTTGCCACTGTTGCCCCAGGCTTGCTCCAAGGGGGTCTCAGGCCTGGGGTTAATGTAAGCCTGCTTTGTGACAATTTGTGCCGTGAAAAAGCACTATACAAATAAATTGAACTGAACGCTATTTCTTGAAGCTATACAGTAAGATGCGTAAATTGCCACTGGGAAGAAGTGCCTGGCTTGCTTTAAAAGTGGCAACTAATTAAAGCTTCCCTCAACTGCCACTGCCAGACCACATTTAAATAACAAAACAGTTTTACTGTGAACATTCCAGCACATTTTAAATACATTTCTGTCTAGAATATATGACAGGCAAGGGATTTGAGATGAACTGATCACGATGGATCAGGCAGGAATGTCTTGCTTTACTTGCAAATATGAATGGAAGACGAACAGCTCAACACACTGTACCAGATTAACTATATTTTTGGTGGGTGGATTGACGCAGTAAGTGGTTTGTGAACCTTTCCTAATACAACATTAGCTTACTTCATGCGACAGTGAGAGCACAATGTCCTCTGTTTGTTTGCCACTGCTTTGGGACCTGTTGCTCAGTATCTAACCCAGATGCTTGTTTAATTGTTGCTGTCCAATATTTGCACAGCAAGACATTTCCTTCACAGCAGTCTACTGTTCTATAATCGACATCTCTCCCAGGCAGCAGACAGGTAGGCCTAATAATGCAAATTTACATTTGAGACGTGCCAGCATTCCATTGTGATGATATACTTAGGCAAGCGTTATAAACGGTTGAAATGTACAGAATAAAGCGAGTTCTAGGCTAGATACCAAGCCTACGTGGATTTTTTTTTTTATATTGGTAGGATACCTATGGTAGGCTACCAAAACATTTAACCTCAAACTGTTTAAAAATAAAAAAGATCACTACGTTGTATCACTCAATCCATTTTTGTACTAGTAGCCTACATTCATTGTCAGACGAAGTTCAACTCAGTTAAATTATATTTTGTAAGAGTCTGACTATTTTGCCTCGCACCATAGCCATATATAGTCGTAGACGTAGAGATGAAGTAGGCTCGATGTAAAAAAAACATTACACTCTCCAACAACATGCCAACATTGTTCCGATCATAACGTTTTCAGACTACTCTAAATAGCAATGAATGCCTGAACTTGACTAAACTGTTTTTAGAAATAAAAAGTCTTAAAGTGTAACGGTTCCTCAAGTTAATTTAACGCGCACAAACCAGATTAAACAGATTTGCGCAAGAGTAAATAAAACAACCGTGTTCGTAAACCTTAGGGCCTACTGAAGTCACGAACTAAGGGTGTGGTAATTCGGCACACTGAACCCCCGTGAGGCCTTTATTTGTTTTTGGGAATACCTCTGCTGACGACACACTAAAGCAAAGTTCTCACGCCCACAGGAGTTGTGTAAAGGGTTAAACAAATCTGCGACTACTTAGTTAAACTCCGGGAACAGAAAGAACGAGTGAAAATCTGAAATATTGTTAAAGTGAAGCAGGTCTCAGCACTTCAATCATATCAACTTTACATCTACATGATTACAGACCTGAACAAGCGAACGTTTAAGTCGATTTTATAGGCTAATATTTGTACAGCAGTCTGGCAGTAGCTAGCTGTGCAGCATGTTAAAGCGAGTACATAAATTACCCAAAGCTAGCCCGATATATTGCTACATTATAGCAAATCCCAAACGAACGCTCTAAGCTTGCGTCAAGCAGCATTTCTGAAAATATAAAAGGGTTTTTCACACTGAGTGAGAGAGAGAGAGCGATACACTCCCTTTCCCTCTCAACTGCAATGATTTGTCATCTGCATAGAGGCGTGAAATAAAACATTGTACATTTCTAGAAAACTTAAAAAGACCACCCGAACCAAATACAATGTAAAATAAACCCGTCAATGACGTTATACAGCCGATGTACAACACCGTTTCGACTAGATGCCAAATACACGCCCAAAGTTTTTAATGTGGCTAAATGAGGGCGAAAAGCGAGAAACAAAGTATCCCAGCATACGCGGAGTATCGGGCTAATGGACATACGTATAATGTTGTACTTCAGATAAAGGCTAATCAGCTTTAAGGTTAGGGATTTGACTACATAAATAGGCATCGATAAGATATTGATCTCTAGTTAGCCAACGAGCTATAGGGCTACTTGACCAAACCTAGAAAACAGGTGTTTCGAGCACACATAAAATGCAACTTTTCGAGACGTTTCGCTCAAAAATGCTCCAAATCCTCGACGAAAACAGATGTCAAGAAAAAAACGAAATATAAGGAACGATTTTGTGTGACCCCCCAAGTTGTTGATTGCCAAACTACCCACCGCACACGAGCCACCACCTACTTTTCCTCCGAGCAAAGTGCCAGTCGCTACTTGTTTAAAAGGCAAAAGCATATACTCCTGCGCAATTGCAACAAGAAAAAGGAACGATTCCACGAATATACGGTTATATCCTACCTCAGATCGCTGTTGTGCTTGAAATCCTTCCACGTCTTTTTCCGCTTTGGCTCCTGTCACCCTTGCTGCAGTGTGTTAAAGTGAGTAAATTGCTAAGGAACGAAACTGACAAACGTAAGACCCTCCCACAGATCTGGAGAAAGACTGCTGGAGATATTTGCGCCCAATCTCTATTGGTTAGGGAGGAGGTGCAGCCGTTGGAATAATTTGGATCTCCTCCCTTCCACGGTTAAAAAATAATGACATCATTGGGACAACAAGGATTGTGGGAGAGAAGAGAGCCGTAGGGTGGTGGCAGGGTGTGGGAGAAATGTGTAGCCGACGGAGACGATCATTTCAAGCCGCATTGACTTTGGCTTGTCGATTGGCACGGTGTTGCTCACAATTTGCATATCGATTCGATTACAAAAGTTTTTTTTAATTGCACGAGGCAAAATTACATATTTTCTTATTTATTGTACCAGAGGAAGGATGCTATTTTTGAAATGAAATGAAAGGACTTTGTGTTCATCATAGAATTCGACAACCGGTTAGAAATGTGTAAATGTCTAAACATATCTGCGTATGGCCCGTTGTTATGCAGAATTTTGCAGCGAGGATTTTACGAATTATTACAATTCAACCGAAACAGCTTAAAATGACTTGTATTGTAAGTAGCTTAGTGTTGTTTTCCAGTTTTGTCCTGCAGAGCTGTAGATTTTCTGGGAGAAAGTAGATTAACTCAAAGAAAGGATTTGGATGAAAACTTTTGGTTGTATAAGATTGCTTTCATAATGCCCCCACCCCCCAAAGATGCTTTTTCAAATATAATTTTCCAGGTCAAGGGCCTTGCCTCAACAACTATTCTATTTTCATTTTTACCATAAGGCCTTTTGTTCACTTGAATGTGTGTAATATACCTAGACAGTGTCAGGTATCCTATATGATGATAATATTAATTGTGAAGGTTATAGAAAACACATAGCTAACACATTCCATAATTCTGGTTTTAACCCATATGTAAAAGTGCATTCAATAACAACCTACAGTAGGTGTGTAGTTGTGAATATATTCTGGTGTGTTACTGGACTGTCAGAATATCACTATCATTTCAATGTGTCCTTATTCAGTCAGTTAGGTTTTCACTGCTGGAAAATGTCCTGGAATTCAGATAAGTGTTTTTGGATCTCCTATCAATATTCTCCATGGTGTCCTAGGGTTACCATAGTAATACGCATATGCAGCGTGATAGTACTTGAAACAGCCCTTTCGGATAGTGTGTTGGCGTGCCGCAGCGCATTACAACACCGATGTGCATACAACGGATAGTCTTTTTCAGCTCATTTATGTTACATATCTGCTGTTAACTCGCAGAAACCCGCTCCTGCGGTTGTATAACCGTATTCGACGAAAATATTGACCCTGGTTGGCCCATTCTATTATTATGGCTAACACATTCTGAAACCCTCTTTTGACCATCTAGTGACCGTCAAAAATGACTTTTTCTTCATCCTTGAATCGTCAAATCGAGTTCCACGTGATGTCGTTATCGATCGAGACTTCCCATTAATTCACCTGCTGTGTTTTTTTAGATACAAAGCCGCATCTCGTGATACAGGATACACATAAAGGGAGGCGAGGAAGCACAGTCCCACTCCACTGCAGATCACGACGGTGAGATTACCCATTAGCCGCAGCACAAAACCTATGAACGTGTTTGTTATTATGCGTTGATCGATGTATTTCAGCAATGACATGAACGCGTCGCCACTGTAGCCTAGTGGCCAAGGTACATGCCTGGGACCCAGAAAGTTGGTGGTTCAAGCCATGGTGTAGCCACGATAAGATCTGCTGGGCCCTTGAGCAAGGCCCTTAACCCCGCATTGTTCCAGGAGGGATTGCCCCCCCCCCCCACTTAAGCTAATCGACTGTATTATACTTGATATTACTTGATATTAAATAATGTGGAGAACAATTCAAATAGTTAAATAACTAACATTTGTCCTGTAAAAACCCGTTTTGGCAAAAAAAAAACAAAAAAAAAAACAACAACAACAACACCATACTTTCCCAACGCTTTCCCGCTTTGAATGAAAAGTGTCAGCGATATAACAAATTATCAGATATAAATTATAACATGCACGTACAGTAGCTTTTTTTCATCTGCTGTGGCATATTTTAATATACACACGCAGTGGAAGGTGCATTTCTGCTTCATATCACAGGAATTCTAATATAAGTCTAGCAATGCAGGTCTTCTTTTGATTTGCCACCTGCCTTACTGCTCTGACAAGCAGTTTTAAATAACCTAAAATCTAAATGCACCTTCCCAGGACAGATGACAGTATTTTCTAAATATTGTATTTCTTTTTTTGCATTTCAAGTTATTTGCTTACAAGAACTCCATTGGATGACAAAATTGCAGTTTATTTTTTCACAATTTCCTTCTATTTCGAAAACACATTCAATAAATATTCAAGAAATTCCTGATTTCTTCTCTGTTGGGGTGCCGATTTAATAAACCTCCCCCAAAGTCCTCTTCCGTTTCCGAGTGTAATGTAAATGCCTTGTACCATTCAGCCATACGTGCTGTATATTCTCAGTCCAACTGAGAACCGAGTGTAAAGGAGGTTAGGCGCAGTGATATAGGAGAGAAAAACACTGGTGTCCGGAACGTTCTGAATCATAAAAAGGAGAATAGCCCTCCCACAACTATGTAGCACAGGCAGTATGAAACAACACACATTTTATCCCTTAACCCCGTTCAAGTGGCATTTACACTGAGCATTTTACAGTGTACTTTCATGGCTTAAATGTGGATTTCAACATACACTCTTTCGACGTATTAAATGATATGCAAATCACTGCTTCTTTTACTTAACTATTCTGTGTACTATTTAGTGTATATGAGGTGCCACATAGTTTAATTTTGTACCCCATGGATGTGATGTGTTTGTGTTTTGTACATATTTCGCAGTGTCTTGAAAACATATTCATCATAATCTACTCATTACAGACCAGATTCTGAACATCCCTTGAATACTCTGAACCAATTTTATGCTTCACTATCAAAACAATGTTTGGTATGTGGTATGAATGTATAACCTGAACACTTCTCCCATGTCTTTGATGTCATTGGATGATGTGTGTCAGTTATTATTATATAATTATTAAACCTGTGCGTACAAAACTAAATTACCTTCTACATTTTTCTTTTTTAGATTACTGTGGAAGCTTTTCCATTCTGTTTCGTGAAGTGGTCAAGCTGACCATCAGCACATTTACTTGATATTAAATAATGTGGAGAACAATTCAAATAGTTAAATAACTAACATTTGTCCTGTAAAAACCCGTTTGGCAAAAAAAAACAAAAAAAAAAAACAACAACAACAACACCCCACTTTCCCAACGCTTTCCCGACATCACACTCAGGCTGGAGAATCATACTATCTTGGCATCATCTGAGTGTTATCTTTGTTTATATTCAGCGCATCTGTGTGTTCAGTTTCCTGTTGCCAGATATCAGTTAATCTCCCAGATGCTTGGATGCACCACGCTGCAGTAATAAGTGGCATATTATATGAAAACTGGGCCTGCAATACACCTCAAAGATGGGGGGGAGAGGAGGGGGCTGTTATCATTTAATGACCACTTGACAGTCAGACTTATCTTTGGGGGATTTAAAGCGCTTACATTTTTACATCGCTTCTCAGCTGGGGCCCGTTTGCAGAGCTGGGTTTAACAGCCAGAGCAGGTGAGGTTAAGTATCTCATTTACAGGTTCGCTGGTGATGTCACACCGGGGACTGGGGCCTTGAGCCCTGCACCTATGAATCCGCCATCTTTCGCCCCATATCCGGGTCAAAGGTCGCATGCAAATTCCAAAATACTTGAACTCTCTAGATGGGCGATAACGTTTTTAAAAGACAATCAAAATCCCAGAGGCTCTTCAAGTAAACACATTGCTAACCACACAAATAAAAATATTTTACAGGAAGGAATTATTTTAATCGGGGAAATAAGAGGTTGGAGGTGTGAGTGTCAGGAATGCTCAGAGCTGTGCAGCTGGGTCAGGATAAAATGTGATTGGATAACTAAGCGTACATCAGCATCGACCTTGGGCTCATTCCAATCTCCTTTTCTGCCCTTTCCATTTCTCCTATTCTTGCCCCAAGCTCCACCCTCGCTTAAAACGTCTTTAACAAGTGAGAACTAGCCGGAGCAGGTGACATGTAGCCGCAGCACTTGATATAAATGTGATGAGATGTCCCAGTCTCTCCTTTGAGCAAGGAAACATCAGCGCATCCTTTGCGGAAGTATTTTTTCGGAAAAGTCCAATGTATAAATGATCGAGTTAGGTGGGGGGGTACATTGGTGGGACCTAAATCCACCCACCAGCCCTGCTGTGTGCTCGGGCAGGGAGGAGGCAGCTCTGCAGTCTGGGGATCGTGGAGAGCGTTCAGCTGATCCCAGGTCACTGTGATTTCAGGCAAACCCTGATCTTACCCTGGTCCTCATGATTGTGTGGAATAACATTCAGCTGATCCCAGGTCACTGTGATTTCAGGCAAACCCTGATCTTACCCTGGTCCTCATCATTGTGTGGAATAACATTCAGCTGATCCCAGTTCACTGTGGTTTCAGGCAAACCCTGATCTTACCCTGGTCCTCATCATTGTGTGGAATAACATTCAGCTGATCCCAGTTCACTGTGGTTTCAGGGACAAAATCTATTTACAGCCTCTTTCCCAACATGCAGTGGGAGTTCAGTCACAAAGTCATCATTTATTTATAAAGGGATAATCGCTTCGGGGCTTCAGTAGTGTTTACCAAGCCAGAGCTGGGAACTGGGCGTCTATGCAAGCACTAGGAATTCTAGTTCACGGCCAGATGTTTTTTGTTCTGAGTCATCAATTATTTAACGGAAATTGTTGCTCAAATAAAACGGAAAAACACCTGATGCACTACTTGCTTCAAGTTGGCTATGAAAAACTGAGAAATATACAGTATCAGGCTTCTAGAACATTCAGAACCAGAACTCACTTTCGAGGCTATTTAAACAAATGCAGTTCTGAGTTACTGGTCTGATCAAAGCAAATAACTAAAAAAAATATTCTTTGATAGATACTATGTCCTTTTGTGACTCAACAGGAAACAACACAGATAATTATCGTCTTTAAGTTAGAAGTGTTTTTAAAATGAACCGCCTTCAAAATATAAGTGATGGGAAATGGGTTTAGACAAGTTGTTTGTGAAGACATATTACAGCAAACGAAACTTATATCTGCTTGTCCTTAGATCACCCCACATTTCAGATACAAAGACGAGCAAACAGCGGCATCTAGTGGCTGCAGGGACATACAGCAGCTTTAAGACGCTCAATGGATTTGTCAGTGCATTATTTGGGATGCATAATTTAAAAAAGAAATGAAAACACAGAAAACTTGAAAATACATTGTGGGATCAATTTAACTGTCCATATAACTTCTTAAAATCACTTTCATGGAACCCTCCTAGCCGATCTATTAAAATGACAACTCAGGCTATTCTTTGCTGAACACAAAAACTATAGTAATTTTATTTCAGGCAACATTCCCATGCAAAAAAAACAGACAATCTGATGATTCATGAGCACCAGGGGACTTCATAACAAACTGTTCATTTCATATAAACATTATCACTCAGCAGACCTAGAAAGCAAGAATGCCAATTGCTGCTGTGTGATTCAGACCATCCATCTCTTTTCCATAACGCAATTAAAACAAGTCTTCTAGTGACAAACACCTGACTCAGACACAGCAAATCATATCTGTGTCTATGCGACATGAGCCCATAACTTATTATTAATTCTGAATACATATTAGGGCAGTCCTAATTTTTACAATAGGCAAATTAATTGAATGTATATTATTACATGTGCTCATGCTATGATACTCAGGCCTCTGTGTTATAATTCTATATGCATGCTATCATAGGGCTCTTGGGATGGCTCACTCAAGGAGGAGCCCCATGGGCTCTGGACCGAATCTCGACACTGCCAGTGCAAACTGAGGCCGGTAGCTCCATAAGCCGGTAGCTCCATAAGCCAGGGTGTGGGTGGGGGTGGGGGTGGGGGTGGGGGGGTGGGGGGGGGTGTTACATCCTTTATCAATCTCTAGCGACCCCTACTGGTCGATTAGTGCACCCGTGGACTACATGCCACAGCCGCATAGGAAAGGTCCTCCTCCGACTCTACGCTATGAGCGCTCAGCTATAGTCTGTGGTGTGTAACGGAGCGTTTTTTGGAGGAGAACTTTAGACTTCTATACACTCCTGAATCAGCAGTGGGGATTGCACATTGCAAATAGTGATTCGGACATTCAAATTAGGGTGGGGATTGGACACACAGGTGCAGCTGTAGATTGGCTATGCGATATTCTCAGAGCGAGTGACTATCTTACACCCCGCAGGCTGCACACAGTACTACAGGGGAGTCAGTGACGATTTTAAACCCTGCCGCCCACACAGTACTACAGGAGAGCCAGTGACAATTTTACACCCTACAGACCACACACAGTATGACATGAGGTCAATAAATCAATCTTTATTTTTGTTGAACAGTATTTATTTAATTGAATCTTACCGTCTAAGAACTGAATGTACTCACCTCAAATTGAAGACCAATCCAATGATTATGGATTCTGGTGTGGCAACAGATAAATAAATAGTTTGGAGGTAATTAGATAATTTGACAAATTACCGTAAGCCATTAGGGGAAAGGATGCCATGTGAATCAACATGCACAACAACACCCCAGGGGCCCAATTAGACAACCTGTGATTGGAGGAGAGAAAACAAACAGCCCACCCCACACCCAGCATGAAAACATCCAACAGATACACACAGAAGAGAAGGAAAATATGACATTACGTGAAGCCTTTCAGCCTCACGATTTTATCTTTGGTGAATACTTAATTTTTCTTTTGAGCAGGTTATTTCAAATGTTTGAAAGTAGAAGATGAGAACATGCTATTCTCTCCCCTACTTTCAATTCAACTTCAACTTCCATGACCTGGGTCTTTTCCCCGGTGTAAAATCCAGCTAGACCAGCTTGAAATGACCAGCTACCAGCTGTTTCAAAATCTAGCTTGAGCTGGTCAAACCATGTTGAGCAAGGAGCTGGTCTGAACAGTTCAACCAGTTACCAGCTGTTTCAAAACATAGCTTCAGCTGGTCAAACCATGTTGAGTATGGAGCTTGTCTGAAATGGTCAACCAGCTACCAGCTGTTTCAAAACATTGCCTAAGCTGGTGAAACCATGTTAAGCATGGAGCTGGTCAGAACAGTTCAACTAGCTACCAGCTGTTTCAAAACATTGCCTGAGCTGGTGAAACCATGTTGAGCATGGAGCTGGTCAGAACAGTTCAACCAGCTACCAGCTGTTTCAAAACTTAGCTTGGGCCGTTTTTTTTTCCAGCAGGGCACCGTTCAGTAAAGACCGAGAGGAGTATCAGAGAGTGCGATTAGAGAGGGCGACCACTGCTTTTTGCTGACCACGCAGTTGGAGCTATTATAAAGAAAGGCTTTCTAGAGGAGAGGCTGGGTCGGAGAACCAAATAAAAATCACACTGACAGCATCCCATAAGGCACTAATCTCGATCGGAGGTACAGCAAGCGCTTGGGTCAAGCTAAGGTCAACCGCCTCCCTTTGGCTCTCCACATAAACCACTTTCCTTTACTGTTTACTAAAGAATATCAGAGAGGACTTCAGCTCCTCTTCTTCTGTGGTAAAATGGCTTTGTGGGGAGACAAATGAGCAGTGAGTTATGAACAACAGTGTGGAAAAGTACCCATACACACACACACACACACCCACACACACACACCCACACACATACACACACACACACACACACACACACACAGACCCATACACACACACCCACACACACACACACACACACACACCCACACACACACACAGACCCACACATACACACCCACACACACACACACACCCACACACACACACACCCACACACACGCACACACACACACACACACACACACACCCACACACACACACACTCACACACACACGCAGACCCACACACACACACACACACACACACACACACCCACACACACACACACTCACACACACACACAGACCCACACACACACACACACACACACACACTCACACACACACACAGACCCACACACACACACACACACACCCACACACACACACACACTCACACACACACACAGACCCACACACACACACTCACACACACACACGCGGACCCACACACACGCCCACACACACACACAGACCCACACACACACACACACACACCCACACACACACACACACCCACACACACACACAGACCCACACACACACACCCACACACACACACACAGACCCACACACACACACACACAGACCCACACACACGCACACATTCAGGCCAAATTGAGTGCACCAGCACATGCTCATTCAAAAACATACTGCATATAAATACATAAACTATACATTTAAATGTGCATTTAAAATATATAAATTCATATTTGTTAGTGTTGATGTGCATAAAATGCACCAGGCTAGGACATTACATGCTACTGAATTATGGATGTGTTTTGTTTTAGCATACTTTATCTTTGCCTGCAGTGCGCACATATATACATACAGAGAGGCGCTCACATAGACATATTCACACATGCATTCACAGCTGTGACTCTTAGCACACGATGCCAAGCCTAAGGAAGCCCTGGAGGGACATACAGGGCAGGGTGGATCAATTAACCCTGACACAAGAGACACATCTGCGGCGAACTTCAATGGGCAGCAGAATGAATTGCTGAATATGCGTGAGAAATCACACGAGTAAAATGCAGGCGGTAAGGTAATTCGGTTGTGTTATGGCTGCCGTGTGTACGATACAGATATGCCACTGCCAGATTATTTCTTTGAGAAATGGCCGGGTTAAAGCGGGTTTGAGAATTGATGATGGAGACTGCTGTGCACTTACCGCAGGGTGGTGAGGAGGCTTCCCTTTTGGAAAATGAATGGGAACAGTTATAACATACTCAGCACCACCCCTGGTGCCGCCATCTGTTTGGAGACGCTCTCCGCGATCCCCAGACTGCAGAATGAGCTGCCTCCTCCCTGCCCGAGCACACAGCAGGGCTGGTGGGTGGATTTAGGTCCCACCAATGTGCCCCCCCCCCCCCCCCCCCCCCGTTAACTGCACTAACACTGTTCCCTAACACTGACTGCAGTTTGCAGACTACTGTTACTACTTCTGTTACTACTAATGCTGCTAGTGCTACAATTACTACTACTGCTGCTACAACTACTACTTGTGATACGACTACTACTGCCACTGCTGCTACTACTTTTGATACTACTACTACTGCTACTACTACTGCTGCTACTACTGCTACTATTATTAGGCCTACTACTATTCTTAACGCTAATAATAACAACAATTCAATTCAGTGACAGGGAGGATCTGAGGGATCCAGAAAGGTAAACAGTGATACTACAGATGTTTTCTAATGATTTGGTACGCAAAGAACACTGCATGATTATCTGACTAAGAATACTACCAGATTATTTGACTGTAAGAACACTGCCAGATTATTTGACAGTAAGAATACTACCATTTTATCTGACTACTGCCAGTCTCTGTAGGAATTGGTAGGAATACTACCATGTGGTTAGGTGTCGTTAGATACTGTGAGGTGATAGGTTGCCATAAAACAACAGCACATTGCTCTTGAGACATTTCTGGGATGCTTGCACCACAAGGCAGCTAACAGAACAGAAGAAATAAATTCTTCTTGATGCCTCTTGTGGACAAAAAAGCAAAAGAATAATTGGATTTACTTTTAAAAAATTGTAAACAGTGGTTCCACACCACATTATTAAGTGTGATACAAGTATAAGTGCTTTATCAGTTGAAGTCCCATACACATAATAATATTGTTTGTCCATAATTTTATGAAGTAATATTTTTTTGAGTGCGGCTAAAGAGAAGCTCTATGGCCCTCATAAAATTGTTGAAATTTCCAACCCGGTATCAAAGACCACATATAAAAGCAAAGATAATCACTTCCCTCCCTTAATACAGGAGCCACAGGGCAACACTGAAACACACCCATTTAGCCCGGGTTTCACATTCGCTCTCTCTCGGGTTAAACGGAACCAGCCAGGCCAGGGTACCTCGGATCTGCCCCCGCCTGCCCCGGCAGCTGACACCACGTCGGCCGGGCGCGTTAACGCCCCGGAGAAGCCCCGGAGGCACGCGTGGCCAGGCCCGGGCGCAGCTGTGCAGCCGAACCGCACGGGGCTCCTACGGCCTTTAATGGCAGAGCAACATCTGTCCCCTTCACCGGACTCTGCAGTGGATGGTGGAATAGATTTAAGACGTGGAAATAGGGGGCAGCCATTTTGTGCGCGTGCGGGGGTGGGGGGGTGGGGGGCTTCGTACAGTACACGGCAGGGAGAAGGCACAAGATGGCGGCGCTATTTGATGTGCTGTAAAAAACGCAGCTGTGATTGCTGACCCGGCTCCAAGTGGTGCCGGATTCATCTCAACACGATCCGAATATTTCCCCCCGTCAAAAAAACCGGATCTGGATCGTCCGGATGTTGGATTGCAGGGGTATTATTTGACAGTTCTGCTGACGGGAGAATAGTCTTGTGAGAAATGTGGTTGTGTGAATTTGTGGTAACACTTTCTTTGAAGGGTCCTACATAAGATCAACAGTCATGTGAAAAAATTAGGACACCCCGTTAAATATTCAGTTATTCATTAAGAAATGATCACATCTCGATGTCTAATCTTGTTTTTATTTATCTCTGGAAAAGAAAGTGATCTAATTGCAGGTAAACAACAAAAAAGAACCTTGTTTTACTCATTAAACAAAAGACATCAACATAAATGCATATTCTAACTGAGGAAAAAGTTAGAACCCCCTAATACCTAGTGTTACCCCCTTTGGCTGAAATAACTTCAGTGAGACGCTTCTTGTAACCATCTACCAGTCTCTGACTTCGGTCTGAGGAAAGTTTGCCCCACTCCTCAACGCAAAATTCTTTAACCTGCGAGATGTTTGAGGGGTTTCTTGCATGTACAGCCCGTTTCAAGCATCTCAATGGGATTAAGATCTGGGCTTTGACTGGGCAATTCCAGGACTCTCCACTTCGTAGTTTTCAGCCAGTCCTTGGTGGATTTACTGGTATGTTTTGGGTAATTGTCATGTTGCAGGGTCCAGTTCCGCTTCAGCTTTAATTTTTTTACAGATGGTCTCACATGTTCCTCAAGCACCCGCTGGTACACTGTAGAATTCATGATATGTTCTATGATGGTGAGCTGGCCAGGTCCTGCTGCAGCAAAGCATCCCCAAACCATGACACTTCCACCTCCATGCTTCACAGTTGGTATGAGGTTCTTTTCCTGGAACGCTGTATTTGGTGTGCGCCAAACATGTCCTCTGTTCTGGTGTCCAAATAATTCAATTTTAGACTCATATGTCCAAAGAACCTTATTCCAGAAGTCCTGGTCTTTGTCCATGTTCTCTCTGGCAGAGATAAGTCTGGCCTTAATGTTTCTCTTGGAGAGTAAAGGTTTCCTCCTTGCACACCTCCCATGAAAGTTAAACTTGTGTCTCTTTCTGATTGTAGAGGCATGCACTTTCACATCAACAGTCGCCAGAGCCTGCTGTAGGTCCCGTGATGACATTTTAGGGGTTTTGGAGACTTCTTTTAGCATCTTGCGGTCTGCTCTCGCGGTGAACTTGCTTGGACGGCCAGACCTGGGCATGTTGGCAGTTGTTTTGAATGTCCTCCACTCGTAGACTATTTTCCGGACAGTGGAATGGCTGATTTCAAAATCTTTTGAGATCTTTTTAAATCCCTCACCAGACTCATAAGCTGCTACAATCTTCTTTCTGAAGGCCTCAGACAGGTCTTTCGATCTCACCATGGTGTTCACTCTCACGTCAACAGTCAGGAGCACACCAAACTTTAAATAGGGCAAGCCTCCTTCAAAATGCTGAGTAACAATGTTCTAATCATATGTACCTGATGTGATACACCTGTGTGTGATTTCAGCCATTTTATGTGGGAAAAAATGTGGGGGTGTCCTAATTTATTCCTCACCAGAAATTGCATTTTTATTTTATTACATTTTACAGAAAGTTTTAAAAAGGATTTTCTTCAGTTTTACTTTAGTTTAGTTATATTACTTGAATCTCTCAGTTTTGTTAAAATTGATATTAAATATCCATGTCTAAAAATGTTAAAAAAACACACAATTTTCCATAGGGTGTCCTAATTTTTTCACATGACTGAATATACAACTATGCACTACATTGCACATTCATAAGCACGACATAAGCATTCATAAGTGCTTATGTTGATAATCTCGAATAGGCATAAGGTGTGTTATGTCTACACTAATGCCATACATTGTATAATTTAACTTGATATGTCATGGTAATGTCACTTGCTGCATCAGTGTTAACAAAATCATATGCCTATTTGTGGTTACATAAGAGCTTATGAATATCATACAGGGCTTATGAATATGCTCTGTACTGCTTATGAAGGAGCTATATAACTGTTATGTAGGATCCTTCAAAGTTTTAACAAATTAGCTAATTTAGGTAGTGGAATATACTACAGATATATTTGACTCACAATATTTGGCCAAATTATTGACATTCAGATATTGCAGTATAATTTTGCAGTGTAAATTTAAACAAATACACTGGGGTGAAAGGTATTCATCATTATGCATTCTAAAAAAGTTTTTAAAAATGAGCCACAATAAAGATAAAAAAACAACAACATTATATTCCCTGCATTATTCCATAAATCCGGGGTTCTAGTTGCCATGCAATGCATTTCCCCAGAAAGGAGATTGAAGAATTTGATACAACAAGAATCATTGGTATTATCTTTCCAAGACACAGCAGAAACAGTGGAGGCCCACAGTGAGAGGTGTATGTGTGTGTAGGCGTGGGTGTGTGCATGTGCGTGTGTGTGTAGGTGCGTGTGTGTGTTTGTGTGTGTGTGTGTGTCTGTGTGTGTGTGTGTGTAGGTGCGTGTGTGTGCATGTGTGGAAGCATCTCACGTTATCTCTGACACCTGCCTCATATTGCTATGAGATGCAGAAGAATAGCTCCTCAGTGTCAGTGCTTGTGAAATTGAGCCCAGTACCTCTCTATTTCTCTCCCACTCCTGTAACAGCAGGAGCTCTTGGCCACTCTCTGGGCCCTTTCCCAAATCCCCTCATCCTCTGTCTCCGGGCCTTACTTGCTCTGGGATAGGCTTACTGTGCCCACACATCCCCATTGTGGAAGAGGATTCATTTGGCCGGAAAAAATTCCCAAAATTGTCACCTTTTCCTGGATGGTTGCTTCCCCTGGATCTCTCTCTCTCTCTCTCTCTCTCTCTCTCTCTTTCTTTTATTGTCCACTCAGAATATCATTTTTGTCATTGTCTTCACCACATACTTTGAGTTCCGAAAAACCCAACAAGGTTTAAACAGAGTTAGTTCACAGGGTACAGACGCTTATCTCCTGTCCAACCTCCCAGAATAATGCAAATGGTGTTCATGGTATTGGCAGGGAGCTGGCAGAATTCATGTATAATAAACAGGCCCCGCCACCACCCCCCAACCCCAAAAACTCACGCAAATGTTCACCTCAGGAGGCTGCTCCCAGGGCTGAGTTTACCTCTTGACCAGATCACTGAATCAGCTTTTGCACACTATACTCCACCCATAAAACTGCATAGCCATTATATGGGCAGCCTGTAGCGTAGTGGTTAAGGTAAATGACTGGGACCCGCAAGGTCAGTGATTCGATCCCCGGTGTAGCCACAATAAGATCCGCACAGCCGTTGGGCCCTTGAGCAAGGCCCTTAACCCTGCATTGCTCCAGGGGAGCTGCTTAGTCAACTGTACATTGCTCTGGATAAGAGCGTCTGCCAAATGCCATTAATGTAATGGAGTTGTTGACGAGG